>NW_012119633.1:973349-1017975 GCF_000951035.1 Colobus angolensis palliatus | reverse complement strand
GACGAGTTGATGGATGCAGCACACCAACATGGCACAAGTATACATATGTAACAAACCTGCACGCTATGCACATGTACCCTAGAACTTAAAGTACAATAAGAAAAAAAAAAAAAAGTCTCAGAATTCCTCTGTTGCCTTAATCCCAAGGTAGAATGGGAGAATAAAAGTGTCAGGGAAGAGAGTAATGAAACCCTATCGTGGATTATCCATTCATAAGAAAAGTAAGATATATAGAAAAGTAATATACACAAGATTTGCTTTGCTGCAGAAAAACTTGTGAGTCTTTGAAGTCCCTAAAACATCATCTAAACCTGCATTTGTATACATTATCTATAGTGCGATTGCTAAGTAATAATACTACTTGTGATATATATAGTACTTACTATATGCAATTCACTGTTAACATATTTTACTTTATTATTCTGAGACCTCACAGCAACCTTAAGTGGGTGTATTTTTATCCACAGTCTATATAATTGTGGATATTAAGACTTGGAAAGGTTAGGTGACTTCTCCAACATCTAACAATAATGTAAAATTCAAAACATGTGGCCGGGTGTAGTGGCTCATACCTGTAATCCCAGCACTTTGGGAGGCCAAGGTAGGCGGAACACCTGAGGTCAGGAGTTCAAGACCAGCCTGGCCAGCATGGTGAAACCCCATCTTTACTAAAAATACAAAAAAAAAAAAAAAAAACCAAAAACAAACAAAAAAACTTAGCTGGCTGTGGTGGCAGGTGCCTGTAATCCCAGCTACTTGGGAGGCTGAGGAAGGATAATTGTTCGAACCCAGGAGGCGGAGGTTGAAATGAGCCAAGATCGCTCCATTGCACTCTAGCCTGGGCGACAAGAGCAAAACTCCATTATAAAAAAGAAAAAAAAAAAGAATTCAAAACATGTGGGATTCAAACACAAGTTTATGTGACTTTAGCCAACATTCTTAATGACTATACTACATAGCCTCCCATGTACCTCTACTCTACGTACCTCTACCTTCCACGTACCTCCCATGTGCCCTTACATGTACTTAAGATTTAACCATTTAATATCAGAAGGGGAGGTAAAGAGGGAAAATGAGTCCCTCTCTACCTCCCTTCTGATACTAAATCGGTAAACCTTATTGAAGAAAAATAGACTAAGCCCTGCCAGCCAAAGTTTTCTAGTAGGTCTTGGATAGTATTTTGCTCAACACACCCAGTTTTGGGAGGACGGTATACATACTATTGGTTAGCAGGTGGTTCTGCTGCAGTGGATTGAGGGTTGGAGCACCCCCAACGCCTGGCTGGCCAGCTAGGGCTGCATGAGCAATTCCATGTTGGGGTCCAGGTGCCGCAAATGGAGACTGCATCTTATCCTTATCCCAGGAGGATTCACTTCCACCTGAAAAATATTCATATAAACAGATTTCAATTTGACAACTTTCCATAAGAAGGCTTTTTAAAATTCCATTTTAGAGCTGCAATCATGAATACCACCTCTTAGAAAATTGATATTGAACACAGTTAACTCATTTTTATGACAGTTTCAAAAAATTTCAATAGTCTAGAGATGTAAGCTGCCTTTGGGAAGGCTAAATCATTCTCAATAATAGTATAGGCACTCTTGACTTGTTGGTATTCTCAACAAATCTGGAATCATAATGAATAGCTTTTAGAAGCACTTACATGTTGGGGAACATTAATTGACCACCACTGCCTTGTATTCTAAACCTTTAACATACATATACTATATTTTAAAGGACTGTACTGATCACTGAAAAAGAACGCACTCATTTGTAAGAACATGATAACATGCAAAAATACATGGTAGAAACACAATGATCTTTTCTTCTCAGGTCACTCAGAGAAGCAAATCTATTCATACACACTAGAGTTTTGTATAAAATAAGCTGGACAAAAATAGGAAACAATTGCTTTGAATTTGAAATTATACTTACCTTGATCCTTCAAGATAGAACGTGAGGTCAAGTGTGTATAAATGTAGATAAATCATGATCTACATTGACATAGCTATTTCATCTGGCATCTAACATACGATGGGGGATAGAATCATTGCTTAAAACCATATGGAAACCAAACACAGAATAATTTCCAGGACATTCTTTCAGGATAATACTTTAAACAGGGGAGTAAAGAGTGGGATTCCAATCACTGCAGAAGCAGATAGTCTGGCTTTAGAAAGCAAAATGGCTGTGCAGGCAGCTCCATCTATTTGCTTGATGTGCTTCATTCATTCAGGGGTCAGTGGTTCCTCCTCCATTTCCATGCTGGGACTGCAACATTAGCACTCTACTTGGCTGACACCATCCCACTTACTGCCTAAAACTCTGACCCTGTTTGTGTGGGGTTTGGTCTTGGGACTCTTGGGAGCTCTGTAAAATACGTTTATTTAATATTTTTTTAAAGGTAGAAAAATCAACATACTCATATCCACAACATTTAATATTGTGATTATTTTCACATCTTTGGCTTCTCTCCCACACTTTGTTCATATGGATACCCATTTTTACATTATAAGCAGTCTGTCATGTTGCTTCAGGTATCATATCTACAAAGTGTAGTGACTATTAAACATCAGACTTCGTTTCCAATTGTCACTATTATAGTCTACATTATAACAAAAACATTCATTTAAATTATTTCCTTAGAATCAGTTAATTCCCTGAGTGGAATTTGAGTCAAAGGGGACAAAAATTTTTATACTTTTATCTCAAACACCATATTTGCAAAAGCAGTTTTGAGAGTTGTAAACTTTTCAGGGAAATGTCTTCAGGCCCAATTGGTATTCTTCCTCAAGATTTAAAATTTATTCAAGCCAATTGCCTGCTAGAATCTCTGAAAGGATTGTTTAACCTTCCTCTCCAGTCATCCAGTCTTACTTCAGTTCTGAAGAGGAAGAACCTTATTCTAGTCCTCCTCTTCAGTACTCTTTCAGGCTCTTTTGTGGCCAAAGTTAATCTCTAATCCAAAAGTGAGAGTCTTGACTAGCCTCCAACTAGATGAGCTGAGATAAGGAAACACCAGATTCTAGAGCAGTATATGTAAAGATTGAAGGGTATCTGGCCCTGCTGATGTGGACGCAGATTTTCCAATCAAATGTGGGAAGAAATAAGCAGTTACTTGTTGGGGTCCTGCTATAAGCCATTCAGATAAGATGCATGAAACCTTCGTAGGTAGGAAATTTGGTTGAATTTAATAGACTGGTTTAATGGACCAAAAATCATTCCCTTGATCATGTTGAGGTGTGCTATGTTCATTGAAAACATGCAATACTTCTATGATTACCGCTTGTTCTCTCATTTCATCCAGATGTTGGCTGTTGTACAGCATGTGCTTAAGAGCAGGGAGGTAATTTATGGTTTGGTGCATTGACATATTTTAGTGTTGACAAATTTGAAATTTCAATTAAAATCAATAAGACATTGTTATGCTGTAATGAGACATGGTGGGGGAAGGGAGTATTTTAATAAGCTATGAAAGTAACCACTGCAACACTGAGAATTCTTTATAGAAACATTAGGCCAATAAACATGATTAACACCAGAAAATGCAAAAATTTGAAAGATCAATTGCTGAGCAAAAACGGAAGCACTACATCATTTTAGCACTATGTACAAGATATGAATTAGCTTACCATTGCAGAACTGTAATTTATAGAATGAGTAAAATATTGACAAAGGAAGATATATTTAGAAGACATTAAATTATACCATATGATAATAATATAGTACTGCAGTATCACAGCAGCAACAGCAACACAGCAATATTGGAGTTGAGATTATATCAATATTTATTTTATAAATGTAAAACTGTTTAGTCTACATTTAATATTAAATGGTACATTAAGTAGTATTCTCATGGTTTGTGTATCACATTTTCCAAATAAGCTTGAATAGAAATTTTTAAAAAATCTTATCAAAGAATTTCAATGTGGTTTTATGTATGCTTTGATGAGAACTTTGGATACACTTTTTCCAACAGCTCACACCTTTGTTAACTACTGTGTTAATGATAGAAAAGGTAGTTTCCATCTCTTCCCACCTCCACCAAATATGGATTTAAGTATTATCCTGCAATGTAACGGTAACTGTATATGAATCAAATGGCTGAGGAGTGTGGAACATTCTAGATATTTGGATTAGGAGGTATTAACTCTCTGAATACATGTTTTGTCTTTTGACCTAAATCTCTTATCGTTTTTAAGTGTAAACAGTAATTATGACTTGATCTGGAATGTTCAGTGGCCCCAATATTTGCATTTTTATGCCTCTTTGTCAAGATGCAGTAATACCCATTGCCCGTTAAACTAACAAAGTATTTTGACCAATCTAAGCTACAGTCAGCCTTGTATTAACCATTATTTTTAAGGCTTGGGTATCCACCTTCCTTGTCCTATCTATCTGTCTGTCTGTCTACCTCCAAACGCAGTAGTTAGCTAAGGCTGCCATAACAAATACCACAGACAGGATGGCTTAAACCACAACAGTTTAGTTTCTCACGGTTCTGGAAGTCAGAAGTCCAAGATCATGGTTTTGGCAAGTTTAGTAGTTTCTCCTGAGACCTTCCTCTATGGTTTGTAGATAACTATGTTTTCCCTGTGTCCTCACATGCTCTTTCCTCCGTGCAAGTTCATCCTTGGTAACTCTTTTATGCCCAAATTTCCTCTTCTTATAAGAACTCCAGGCAAACTGGATTAGAATCCATTCTAGGCTGGATTTATTTATTTATTTATTTATTTATTTATTTATTTATTTATTTAAATTGTTATTATTTTTTAATTTTTGTGAGTACAGAGTAGGTGTATATATTTATGGAGTACCTGATATGTTTTGCTACAGGCATGCAATGTGAAATAAGTACATCATGGAGAATGAGGTATTCATCCCCTGAAGCATTTATCCTTTGAGTTACAAGCAATACGGTTAGATTCTTTGTTTTAAAATATACTTAATCACCTCCTTAAAGGCCTTAGCTACAAATACAGTCACATTTCAAAGTAACTGGGGGTTAGGACTTCAATATCTGAATTTTAGGGGTACATAATTCAGCCCATAACACTAAAGTATGCGCATTTGTTGGAACCAGACCATACTAGCTTTGCGAGGGAATTCCTCCAGTAAAGAGGAGATAAACTGGACAGCATTTTTAACAAGGCATGACTAAGAGGCCGGCAGGGTAGGCAGTGGGTTTGGGAAAATAACCTCTTTAAGTCTTCATGAAATTTTGTATTAAGTATAAACGTAACCCAACACAGTCCTAAGTATGTAAAGATAATGTAGAAATGCAGCAAATCCTCATTAACTGAATAATTTTTTTGAGCTTTTCCATATCAACTACTTATCACTGTTTTACCACAATATTTAGTAAAACTAAATTGATGACAATAAACGGTGTAACACAATCAACAGTATTACAAGCAACTATTGCTACATTAGTACTAATTTAATCCTAACATTACCAATAAGAAGCTAGAGAGAACTACATTTTTATAAGCCCTTACTTCATAGAAATATATATTCTTAGTTAGAATCAGTGTAAGAACAATAAAGTGATTCACTGTGGGGAAACATTAATTTAAGAAAGTATCTGACAATCTTCTATTGCTTTAATCAGAAACTCTTTAGTTTGCAATTTAGATCTTTTTTAAAAAATCCCATTTTAAAATGTTAGGGTTCCCAGAAGGTTATTTGTTTTTGTGGCATTTTCTTTGTAGGATAAGTGGGTAGAGCACAGAGACCTATGAATCACGGAGATTCTACAACAGAAATATGGAATTTTACACATAAAAAGGACGGTTTATCCATTTAGTTAAAAATAAAAACTTGAAAAAGGATTGGCCGGGCGCGGTAGCTCACGCCTGTAATCCCAGCACTTTGGGAGGCCGAGGCGGGTGGATCACGAGGTCAGGAGATCGAGATCATCTTGGCTAACATGGTGAAACCCCGTCTCTACTAAAAATACAAAAAATTAGCCGGATGTGGTAGCAGGCACCCTAGTCCCAGCTACTCAGGAGGCTGAGGCAGGAGAATGGCTTGAACCCGGGAGGTGGAGCTTGCAGTGAGCCAAGATCGCGCCACTGCACTCCAGCCCGGGCGACAGAGAAAATAAAATAAAAGGAGCAAGATCATATCATGGGTGGGACCCAAAGCAGTATTTTAATGTTTTAATTTGCTAAAATTTTGAATTAGTACTTCCGCATTTCCCATTCTAATAACACAATGCTTACTATGGTCAGGTTGTGAAAAGCAATAACAAAGATCATTATGACGTATTCCAAACAAATTAGCATAAGCCTACAAGCCAAAACACCGAAACACCAACATGTTTCAAATGGATATAAAGGAAATCCAGCAGTAAGGCTCTAAATAAAAATAAAATTCCAAGCAATCATTCTTCACCTTAGCACCATGTTGTTAAGAATGAGTGAAGGAAGCTGATAAAATATTCGCTGAAGAGAATCAAGACAATTTAGTAACCAGTCTTCCTCATCTACCCATAGGGGTCAGTGATCCTCTTTATAAATGAATAAGCTGTAATTTCTGTAGGTTTGAGTTTCTAAGACTGCTAGAATTGTGTGAATCATAGGCAAGTGTTTCATAATTTAAAAGTGATCTGTTTTATTAATTCAAGTTGAGTGTAACTTTTAAAATTTTAGAGGAATACTGTAATAGCAGTTGCTGGTATATTTTGCAAAGTACACATTTAAAAGCCACCTACTAGAAAAAATATATAAGGTAATTATATAAATTCAAAACTATGGCCTTGAATGTGAAAAATGGAAGTGTTTATAACAAGCTGTCCTTACATTGAAACTTTTGTAGCTACAACAAAACATGTAAGTCAGATTATTTGAAAATATGTGTCTAAATTGGTCATGTTTCCAGTAATCTTATGTACATAAGGCAAAGAAAAAGCAGTCAAATGGGACGAGGTCTATGTAGCATATGGCCTAAATCGAGTTTGTTCTCTCAACTATAGAATATTTGTTTAGCTAGAATCTTAGATAAACGCACCTTGTTTGATGAATCTATACAGCATGAAGCATTTTGTAGTAGAAAAATATTTTGAATCATAATTAAACCGTTAAAAACTTCATTTTTTTTTCTAAATAATAATATAGTATGTGTTAAGTGTGTGTAGTGGGGAGGTGTACACACACACATATAGACACAATTTCAGGGTTTAGGATATTGTAAAGTGCTAATACATGAATGGAAAACAAGGTGTGTATGTGTAGAGGTGCTATACTCTACAATCTTATCATATTATTCTTTTATTTGCTTTTCCTGTATGCATTCAAAAAATACAATATTTAGCAGTTTTCCAGATTGGTGACATCAGTAGCACAATCATGCAGTATATCTGAAATTTGAACCAATATGGATAGAAAATAGACAGCAATTATTCATTTTAAAATGTTAAGAAGATCTCAACTAGTTTATCTTCTCTTTTACTTTAAAACGTTACCTAGGAACAGCCACACTGCCAGGTGATGGTTTAGGAATTTCAAGTTTAATCAAAGGTATAATAGCAGCTAATTGACGAGCCTCTAGGGCTGTACTTGCCAATACAATAACCACTAGTCACCTGTGGCTATTTAAATATAACTTTTAATTAATTAAAATAAAGTAAAAAGAATGAAAAAATTCAGCTTCTCAGTTGCACTAATCACATTACCAATGCTCAAAGGTCACATGCAGCTAGGGACTATCATATCGAGAAGTACAGATACTGATAATTTACTTCCTTGCAGAAAGTTATACTAGAAAGCTCTATCCTAGAGTATAAGCAGTTTGTGTAAAACAGTTTAAAACACAGGTATCTACTGCATCTTCATTTCAACATATCTGAAACTAAATTGACCATTATTCAATGAAAGATATCTTGCTCCTTTATTTCCTATATCTGTTAGTGGCATGATGCAATTGTTTCAATGGGAAATGTTTGAGTTCTTAACATGTGTCAGGTGTTATTTGCAGGTATTGGGAATAGAGAAATAAAAGACAAATCCCTTGACCTCAAAAATCTCTCAGTGCAACAAGTATCATTGCCATCTCTTAACCATTCACTCTGCGCTTAAGTGACCAAATTATCTGGAATTGACTTTACACTGAGTTACCTTCCATTCCCACTGACACTGCCTTTGTCTGGACCCTCATTCCTCTCTCACATTACAATCATCTCAAGAGACTCTTAACTGACTTTCCTACTATTAGCCTCATCTCCTCCAATTGGCCCTTGACATAGCGACTAAAATAAACATGAAAAACAAAAATAAAGAAGGTGGAGTATTAGAAAGGACAATTTAAAAAGAGGAGAATATAACTGAGCAGAGCAGTATCCAGGAAGAAAGAAAAGAATGCCTTGGTTGCATGACCAGAATGTTTATATACAAACCGTCAAAGGGTTCCAAGAAATGTGCTAAGACTCTGTAAGAGAGTGTGATGGGTGGACCAACATGCACTACAACTGTTGTATTAACACATAAGCATTATCTTCTTTCTTTATTATACCTTAAGTTCTGGGTTACATGTGCAGAACATGCAGTTTTGCTACATAAATATACACTTGCCCTGGTGGTTTGCTGCACCTATCAACCTGTCACCTACATTAGGTATTTCTCCTAATGTTATCCCTCCCCTAGTCCCCTAGCCCCTGACAGGCTCCAGTGTGTGATGTTCCTCTCCCTGTGCCCATGTGTCCTCATTGTTCAACTCCTACTTCTGAGTGAGAATACAAGGTGTTTGGTTTTCTGATCTTGTGATAGTTTGCTGAGAATGACGGTTTCCAACTTCATCCACATCCCTGCAAAGGACATGAACTCATCCTTTTTTTATGGCTGCATAGTATTCCATGGTGTATATGTACCACATTTTCTTAATCCAGTCTATCATTGATGGACATTTGGACTGGTTCTAAGTCTTTGCTATTGCGAATAGTGCTGCAGTAAACATACGCTTGCATGTGTCTTTATCATAGAATGATTTATAATCCTTTGGGTATATGCCAAGTAATGGGATGGCTGGGTCAAATGGTATTTCCGGTTCTAGATCCTTGAGGAATCGCCACACTGTCTTCTACAATGGTCAAACTAATTTACACTCCCACCAACAGTGTAAAAGTGTTTCTATTTTTCCACAACTTCTCCAGCACCTGTTGTTTACTGACTTTTTAATGATCACCATTCTAACTGGCATGAGATGGTACTCATTGTGGTTTTTATTTGCATTTCTCTAATGACAAGTGATGATGAGCTTTTTTTCATATGTCTGTGGGCTGCATTATCTTTATAGGCAAAACCACCAACCACACAAACAAATGAAAAAAATCAAACAAATGACCCTATACTTTTATCATCACTGTCATTCAAAAAGATTAGGAGTCAGTTCAAAAGTTTCCAAATTAATAGTGAATAAATTTGTTTCTGGATTTAAAAGGAACTCACGCTTCAAAGTAGACTTGATAATTAAAATATAAGTACTCACCACAGGCTTACTGAAGTCAATTGCACCTAACTCATACATATTTCTAAAAATAAGGTTAATATGTTTCACAAAGTAAATGTAAAATTCAAACAAAGTCCCAATGTATTTGTTTCTAAATTAAAATGTTGCAAGATGTAAGTATTCCCTGAGTGCCACTTTAAAGCACAGAGGCTAAAACTTGAACATCACATTATCGAGTTTCAAAGATTAGTTTAGTTGTAGAAGGAATTATATCACAGATAATGAAGGCACAGTGCTCTTCCATATGACCTGCCGAGTGTGATGATATGGTTGGAGAAACTCTTGCAAACTATTAGTTTGCATAACTCAAAATACACTCTGGTTCAAAGGTATTTTATCGTAGACATGAAGAAAATGGGGTTTTGCCAGATATTATTTTGCAATTCCAAATGATAATCTTATCCTATTCACTCTCCTATGAACCCCCCACATTTTTAAATTGTCATATTTATCTTGGTATCATGTTATGTTGCCTGGAGTAGAAGTTTTTTTAAAAAAAATACCTTTCAATGGCTGGGTATGGTGGCTCACACCTGTGATATCAGCACTTTGGGAGGCCGAGGCAGGCAGGTCACGAGGTCAGGAGATCAAGACCATCTTGGCCAACATGGCAAAACCCTATCTCTACTAAAAATACAAAAATTAGTTGGGCATGGCGGTGTGCAACTGTAGTCCCAGCTACTCAGGAGGCTGAGACAGGAGAATTACTTGAACCAAGAAGGCAGAGGTTACAGTGAGCCAAGATCACACCACTGAACTCCAGCCTGGTGACAGAGTGAGACTCTGTCTCAATAAATAAATAAATATAAATAAATAAATAAAATAAAAATACCCTTCAATTCTATATAAGCTGTCTGCTGTGGCAAGTATAGAAAAATGCGTTTATGTGTGACAAGACACTTTTTGGAAATTTGAATTCATTTCTTGCTACTGGAAGTATTGCAAGTTAAAACACTCGAAAAATCTAAGTTCAAGATAGTGATAGCATTTTCTCATCTGAATTTGAGCTCCTTCTTTCATTCTTAATAACATGTGGTCTGTCTAAATGACAAACATATTATCAAGTCACTTCACAGTAAATAATCATATAATACCACCAATATAGCTTGGATATTTGTCCCCACCCAAATCTCATGTTGAATTTTAATTTCGAATGCTGGAGGTGGGGCCTGGTAGAAGGTGTTAGGATCAGGGTGACGGAACCTTTATGGCTTGGTGCTGTCTTCATGACAGTGAGTGAGTTCTTGCAAGATTTAATCATTTAAAAGTTTGTGGAACCTTACTCTCACCCTCTCTCCATTGCTACTACTTTCACCATGTGACATGATTATTCCCTCTTTGAGTTCCGCCGTGAAAAAAAGCTCCCTGAGGCTTCACCAGAAACCAAGCAGAACCACCATCTCTCATTTCCCTCTTTCGTCATATTTCTGAAACATTGAACAATTATTGAGAATACAGGAAAATTATTTATTTTAAAGAGCTAGTTCCTAGAATTTATAAGTTGTGATATGTGCTCTTATAAAATATACCTTAAATTGGAGGTCCTTAAAATGAGGTTATGCACACCCTAGAAAATATAAAAGCTGACCTACAAAGAGAGAGCAAGATATTTGAGTTTTAACATTTATTTGATATGTTAACCAAAAAGTAACTACAACATTATGTGTCACTAATATTTAAGATATGAATCATCACTGATGCCTTCACCGCTCAAGCATTAGAGGAACCCGGAGGGGTTGGGGGAAGAGGGAGTTTTCAGCAGGGCACGTGGTTGGCCATTGGCAGCCCTAGACTTTTATTTACTCTGACCTCATTGTGATATGTTCTACATGCACTCAACTGAGTAGATTCAATAAACTAGCCATTACAAAGTGAACAACACAATACAACCTCAGATTGAAGACAAAAATGCAAGCATAGGAGAAGAAATATAAAATAGCAGAGCTGATACTTCTCCTAATCAATGTAGGAACTCTGTCACTTTCATTAAGAAGTAAAATATTGTAAAGGTAATCAGATTTGATGTATTAATCACGTTGTCCTCACTGGTACTAAGAATATATGTTTTAAAGGTTTTATGTAATTAATAAACTTTATTAGTTAAAATCTTGTTTAATCTTGTTCTCGTTAATTTCTATTTTGTGTACATATGTTAGTACATGTATACAGCTTGAAATGTACTTTATGTATACTAGAAGAGCATACTTATTTTTTTTATTATTATTATTTTGTTTTTTTGAGACAGAGTCTCCCTCTGTTTCCCAGGCTGGAATTCTGTGGCACGATCTTGGCACACTGCAAGCTCTGCCTCCCAGGTTCACGCCATCATCCTGCCTCAGCCTCCCAAGTAGTTGGGACTACAGGCACCGGCCACCATGCCCGACTAATTTTTTGTATTTTGTTTAGTAGAGACGGGGTTTCTCCGTGTTAGCCGGGATGGTGTCGATATCCTGACCTCGTGATCCGCCCGCCTCAGCCTCCCGAAGTGCTGGGATTACAGGCATGAGCTGCCACGCCCTGCCTAAAAGAGCATACTTATTATTTACCTGATGGAGTGTATGAACATAAGGTTTCAATGACTGCTTTGAATTTATAAAAAAATTAAATGGCACAAATTTACAGTTTTTCTCATAATCAGAAATTTTTTTAAAATATGTGTAATATTATATTTTTACAACACTCCTTTTTCATAGATCAACTAAGAAGATGAAAAATGAGTGTTGTAAAAGTGTAATATTATGGATGTATATTTACCTATCCATACATAATTTAAGTATATTTACCTACTTGTAACATAGTTTAAATATATATACCTACCTATAACATAATTTAAGTATATATAGCTACATAATTTAAGTATATTTTCCTACCCATAACATAATTTAAGTGTATATACTTACACAAAACATAATTAAAGTACTTTTTCTATTACACTGTTAATTTAACCAAATAAACCATGCTTTAGAAGCTAATGAAGTAAACCAAAAAGCAGAGGATAAGACTGGCCACATAGAAGGAGGCAGAATAATTCATCTCTTCTTTTTATCCCTGCACATAAACTAATATCATTTCTGTAGGTATAAATATCTTCCTGTCAGTGCAATTCTTACAGCTATCAAAAAATTATTTAGGGAAACCATATCGCAGTCTCTAGACAATAGAATTCATTTTGAACAATAAATCGACATGAAAGCATTATGATCTTTTGCAGCCAATGGTGAGAGTTTATTACTCACACAGCAAGTTTTCTCATTGAGATTTCAGCCTGTCTGTATGCTTTGCAGTGGTGAGGTTGAAGCGATCTTACTTGACTAGTAGTGGTCAACTGGCAAAGTTCTATGAAAGTCGCAGATAGGGACCGACACAAAATAGAGACGGAAGAACTGTATCCTTCAAGAAATCCTAATAGCATAGTGGAAGGAGCATCAGACAGACCTGAGGTTGAATTCTGGTCGCTCTATTTACTATCTATGGGCTTTGCAAATGACATTAAGGTTCTTTGAGTCCGAGTTTCCTAATATCTGATAGGGAAATATAATCTACTTGCTCTAGGGTTGTTTTAAGGATTAAATGAGATAGAATATGTAAAACAACACAATATCTAGACATATCAAACACCAAATGAGTGTAAGCTATTATCATTTAAGTTATTTTAGAATATAAAATCCCGTTTCTACTAAAAATACAAAAAATTAGCCGGGCGTGGTGGCAGGCACCTGTATTCCCAGCTACTCGGGAGGCTGAGGCAGGAGAATGGCATGAAGCCAGGAGGCGGAGCTTGCAGTGAGCCAAGATCACTCCACTGCACTCCGGCCTGGGCGACAGAGCGAGACTCTTGTCTCAAAAATATATATATATATATATATATATATAAAAGACAAAATAGGGTATTAACTTCATTAACCTGTCTATAGAGTGACTACCTTTTTAACTATACTACCAAAAAAAGATGATGAAAACCACTAGTGACCCCAAGAATTAAAGAAATAATTTGCAAAGGTAAAACTCTATTATTTTTGAAGTTAACCACATTAATTTTCATGGCCATGTGCATTTTAACTTATTGCTCTTAAAGCAGATTGCATAATAGGATACAGTAAAACATTGAAAATGAGAACTCCAGATAAGACTTTACTAGGCTACTTCTAATAATCTATCAAGTGGTTCACCAGTGATACTAAACAACTATATATAGCCTGTTCTCCTCTTGAGAAAGCAGAAGCAGAAGGCTCTTTATTTTTTTCTCTCTGTACAGAAAAAACTGGGCTTGGCTGGTAAACATTGATTATTAATCCTAGGACTTCTTAAAAGAAGAACAATAAGAAAGAAACAAAAAATATTTAATATGAAGAAAGAGGAGAAAGTTGGTAGAAATAATGGAGAATAACTTTTGCCAATAATTTTCATAGTGCTCTAAACTGAACAAAAAATAAAACAAAAAACAAGAGGAAAGAGGCAAGCATACAACATGAACATGAAAGATACAAAAAAGAAAGAATTTCAGCAAGAAAAAAGTAATCCTTTTGCCCACATAAAGACAAAACCTGCAGACCCAAATTCACAGAAATCTATAAAACTGGGGAAAATATGACAAATTGAAATACATGGCAGAACCTGAAATAACAATACAAGGAGAAAGAAACATATTTGTTAAGCTGAGGCATTAGACTGAATACACCAACAATTCTTCTATACGGAAAAAAGAAAGGATAAGGGAATACAGTTTTTTTAATGAAAAATAAAAGAAGAAGAAAATGCAGTAGATGCAAAATAAATCAATAGATAGAATCAATATATAGCAAGTATAGATTTGACATGGACCATTCACTGGCTCTCGGATCTTAATGCCTGTGAGTGTGTGGAATGGATCTTTCACTTGTATTACACTGAGGCTTATGAATTACTGCTGATGATATCAAAGAGATTCATAAATGGATTTTATCACTACATTGAGTAATTAAAACTACAATTATCAGTTAAGGGCTGCTACTTACAAAACAATTACAGCATATATGTCTAATACCTGTGAAAATCACATTCACTGAACACACACTATGTGCCTGAAAAATGTTGAAAGCACACTGGGCACTTGACATGTGCCAGAAAGTATTCACCTAATCCTCAGAACACCATGTCATAGGTACTGTAATCAGCCACATTTTATAGCAAAAACTGAAACTCAAAAGATTGATTTCCCCACGCTTGTACCACCAGTAAAGAATCAAACCAGGAAAGGCTCCAGAACACACACACTAAATCACTATCCTCAACTGTTATTGATATGAGGTATCCTTTAACTGAGGCTTTGATTGTGAATGTGCACAGTCTAGAATCTGAGGAACAAAATGAGGCACTTTGGTGAAGAGAACTAAGAAAGTGGTAGTTTCAAAGATAGACTTACTAGACTAGGCTGAGACCTGTAGTGGGCAGACCTGGGAATCATGAAGTATTGAAGGCCTTCAGAGAAAATCCCTCAATTCCAAGTGGCATAGGAAAGCTACTTTCTTATTCACGTCCCTCTTTTAAAACGAAGTCTTTTTAAAATATAAATGATATGACTCAATTATGGGTAGCGTTTTCTCTGTCTTGAAAACGAAGGTAAGGCTACAAAGCATCTGAAGGAAAAGGGCCAAGTTGATGCCTGAAAAGAGTGGAAAAATAATGGTATTTCTTGGAAGCCAATCACTAAAAGAAGGAGAGAACATACAAGGTCTAATTCCACAACTGAAAACAATAATTTAAGTGGAAAAGGCATTATTACTACATCCAATGTGATTATTAACACTTCTTTAATGATCAGAAAAAAAATACTAAAAGCCATGGGCTTAAAGTAATGAAAATATATCTAATTCAGAACACAATAAAAATGCCACAAGTAGAGTCAATCTTTTTTTTTTTTTTTTTTTTTTTTTTTTTTTTTTTTTTTTTTTTTTAAAGACAGAATCTCACTCTGTCACCCAAGCTGGAGTGCAGTGATGCAATCACGGCTCACTAGAGCTTTGAACTCCTGGGCTCAAGTGATCCTTTCAGCTCAGCCTCCCAAATAGCTGGCAATACAGGTGCACAACACCATGTCTGGATGTCTGGCTAATTTTTTCTATTTTCTGTAGAGATGGGGGTCTCACTGTTTCCCAGGTTGATCTTGAACTCCTGGGTTCAAATGATCCTCATAAAGTGCTGGGATTACAGGCATGAACCACTGCAACTGGCCAAGAAAACTTTTTATACACTGTTTTTCTTAACCTCAATTCCTGAACTTCTCTTTGAGCAGCTAAAATTATATTTCAAGTAGTGTGCTAGACAAGCATTAGGAATAAGATTGTCTGCTTTTCTTGACCAAAACAAGAGAACACATCCTTTTCAAGTTGCAGGTTTTTTATATGAAATGCTTACCATATCATAAAGAAACAAATTCAAGAAAATTCTATCAAGCAAGATAGAATGGAGTCAGACATAGATATAGATAGATAGGTAGATAGATAGATGGATAGATACATACATATATACACAGATACATACATACATACATACATACATACATAGATACATAGATAGATACATAGATGAATGTGGAAGGCATGGTATGCACTCCCTGTCTACTGATGTTAGAAATGTTCAAGGGCAGCTGGATGCAAGGACTGACACCAGTAATCCTAGCAATGTGGGAGGCTGAGGCAGGAGGATTGCTTAAGCCAGGAGGTCAAGACCAGGCTGGGCAACATAGCATGACCCCATGTTTACACAAAATAAAAATCAGTTTTAAAAATTAGCCAGGCATGGTGGTGTGCATCCGTAGTCCCAGGTACTTGGAAGTCTGAGGCAGGAGGACAGCTTGAGTCCAGGAGGTCAAGGCTGCAGTGAGCTATGATCTCATCACTGCACTCCAGCCTGGATGACAGAGTGAGACCTTGTCTCAAAAAAAAAAAAAAAAAAAGAAAAGAAAAGAAAAGAAATGAGTCATTATGAATTCAATAATTAAAATGCATTTACTGGTTGAAAAAGCCATTAGTTTCTTTTAAAGAAAATAATGATGAGTATAGTTAAAATATGCACAAAATTTGCAAATGATTAAGGAGAAGCACGGACTTCCTTTCCAAATGGTCATTCAACACACGATAGGCAACAGAGCAGTAAAAAATAGTGTCTGGTAATTTGTTTTAATTCCAGATTGTTCCTTTGAACACATTTTTCAAAGAAAACTATCAAACATTGGATTAACTTATGCAATTTAATACATTAATAGTTTAGCTGCAGTTTTTACTACCTGCACACAAAAGACGGATGTTTACAAAATATGATTATATATTCTGTGTTAATGGCTGGATGATAATTATCTTTAAGAACTTTTAGTTTCTCCAAAGCAGCTACAATAGTTGGAAAAGTTTTAAAGCATGCAGTTATGTTTCAACATTCCATTTAAAAATTCAGTAAGATTTTGTAGAGAGAGGAGAGAGACTGATCTTAAAAACAGTACAATTTGAGATGTCTGGATCTTTTTCAAAAATGGAATATTTTGCCATCATTAAATTATTTGAATTGGCTATGTATAGTATGCTCACAAGAGAGGGAGTAGAATACAAACAAATGAGTCTATTTTGCATAAATATAAAAATCTTGTGAATCACTGATAGACTAGATATTCTTTCAAATACAAGCCCAAATTCAGTTGCATGGTATAATTTAGTATGAGATTCTCTATTGGCCACAGCCTACCAAATTTAAATACATAACAACCATTAAGCTCAGAACCATTCCTGTAAGGAGGAAAGGTTAAATATGCACCAGCACACCACACAGGCTTGGCTTATTAGGGTTGGCAGTGCAGCAAAAGTAGCAGAGACTCATAGCAAAATAATGTGTGATACTTTTGGCCAATTTACAGACTTGTTTCCAAGGCCGACAACCTGGCATGATAAATGTATTTGGGAATACACACACACACACACACACACACAGAAAGAGAGAGAGAGAGAGAGAGAGAGAGAGAGAGAGAGAGAGACATATAAAACCTATGCCTGGCACTGAAAGCAAAGTCTGTATGCTACAGTTTAACTTTTTGGAGTTTTATAAAATAATACTAACTTCAAAGTTAACAACATTGCAAAATCATAGGCATTTTAAAGTTTGCATGTGTTGAAAATATTTATGCATTGTCAACAGTAGTAATATGTATGTTTTAGAACTCTGTAGAATAGAAAAGAGCACAGATCCAAGCTCAAAGTAAAAAGAAATAGCTCTTCATAGATATGTGTGGGAGTAATTCATACGTACGCATTCACACAAATTTCCTAAGCTCTGCCATCCTAACAATGCACAATATACAGAGTAGCCTAAGAAATTGGGTTTCAAACCGAAAGGCCTTAAAAGCAAATTTGGAAAACTGGCTAGAAATTATTACCTTCCAAACTTGAGTAATGACTCAATTCATACAGGCTTACCTCAAGCAGTCTAGATAGTTCAGACATATTTTATAAAGTAAGTATAAAAAATTTAAATTATTGTAGAAATGAAAGTGGGAAAGAACATTTGTGGGATGTAACTTGGGTAGGATTGCGTAGGACAGGAAGGATGGTGGAAGATACAGTTGCCTAGGTGTAGCCGAAGAAGAGGAGGATAAAAGGACATGGAGATCTGGAACCTAAGATACCAAGGGAACAGGCAGGTCCATAGTTTTGCCTACTTTTCACCTTCTCTGTTTCTGACCTAGAAGTTTAATTTGTGGTCATGCAATTGAATTCAGCACCAATATGTAAATGACAAAGATGAAAGGGATACCACTACTTAAAGCAATGCTGCCTATTCTAGAAAATGTCAAAGTTAAATCAGCCAACTCTTTTAAAAAGAGCTATAACTTGACAATAAAATACCTGAAAGCGGCCTATTTTTTATTTTATGTTTCCTTTTAATGATTGCACTTATTTATTTATTTATTTACTCATTCCATCTATGTGATAACATCTGTAGTTCATATGTTTCTGAAAGTCAAATTCATAAAAGCATACATATGCGATTATTTCTGCAAAGTACC
Source organism: Colobus angolensis palliatus (assembly GCF_000951035.1). NCBI lineage: Eukaryota > Metazoa > Chordata > Mammalia > Primates > Cercopithecidae > Colobus > Colobus angolensis. The sequence goes on along the minus strand of NW_012119633.1, from coordinate 999,443 downwards.
AAATCTGTTATTGAACGAAAATAAATTATTTATATTTCTATTACAGTATTGATATTTTTGTAAATGACACAAAACATGAATTCTTATTGTCTTATTTTCACCAAGTAAAAAATAGAATAATTGTAAATGTTTTCAAACATTCTTTTCTCACTAATATGTTTTCTTTTGGCTGTTCAGTTTGTTATCCAATTTTGAAACATATTTCCAATTTGGCAATGGACACAATAAATATTGCACAGTCTGTTATTTGGAAAGAAAAATAAATAATATTTTCTCTTTGAATACAGAACATGTGTACCCTGCTTGAAATGGAAATAGGCCACTGATTATCATAAAATACAATGGCCTGAAAAAATTTCATGGTTACAGTGCTCAGTGGGAATATACTATCTAAAAATGTATTATTTTAAGTTGATGTGAACACCTGCACCTTTGTATTTTTCTTTAAAATATGAGTTGCATTTTTACCATGTACCACCTTGATTATCTTTAAAAAAATATTAACAGCTTGCAGCCTCATACCAATGCCCAGTTACAAATTCCAAATGTTTTGTCACATTTCTTGTGAGCAATGCCATCTGCCAGAGGTGGCATACATGGCTGTTTACCCTGACTCCCTCCAAGAATTCATCTGCCACTATCTAATGCTGCCTGAATAAAAGGGATTAAGACTCTGATGCAACAGAGACTATTGATAATTTGGTATAATTGGGAAGAAATGAAGATAAATGAGGTTGAGGATGGAGAGGCAATTAGTTGAGCCGCCTGTACAGCTGTGTTCTCGGCCTAGCTCCCCTGGCCTTTCTTCAGTGAGGTATGCGCAAATTAACCATAATGACAAACACGCACTTCACAAAGCTCTTCTACTTTGTAAAATTTGAGAATTCACTTTTCCCTTCTGATAACTCAGTTAGTTGTTTGGTAAAGTTGTTTCTCACACAGTCTCTTAATGTTCTAATTACTGAGGGCTACCACACCTGTTATACTTCAGGACTAATATCCACCCCCAAATACCCAAATTCCTCGCTTTCGGTTGTTGTCAGGCAAGTGTTTACAAGCTGAGTACAGTGAGAATCCCAAGCCTATTTTACCTTAATTGTGGTCCAGTGTTTAGGACAAATTGGCAGTTCTTTCATTTTTACATGATTAGAAGCCAAGAGAACTCTTTGGAGTGAATGAAAAGCAGCTTATCTTTTAATTTTAGGAGAATAGTGTGCAAACTGCATTCTTTTTGATAGTTTGTGATAAAAAGGCAGGGCCAGCTTTACAAACAAGCTCTAAGGCATCTTTAGAGATTGGCAAAACCAGTATTTATTTTCTAAGGTAAAATTTACATATTCATATTAAGCCTGTTATTTTCATTATTATGCTTCCTAAATGAAAATGGCAACTCTGTCAAAAGTTCACCACAAACATGTGTAGGCAGTGACTAACTCAAAATGTGAGATCTCTTTTTCTAACCACAGAAATGGCTATGTTGGGCATTTAGTTGAGAATGCTATCATAGAAAGTAAATATTCTGAGGTGCAGTATCTCCATTTGATATTTTTTCTCTATTTTTCCATGTAAAAATTATTCTTATTATCTCATTTGTAAATACGTCTGTGTGCCTTTGAATTGTTACTTCTTGTGAGAAAACAGTAAAACTAAATTAATACATTTAGAATATGTAACTGTACTAATATAGTGTGGGGTGATGGATGCCTTTGCCCACTCTATGGAAAGGAATGTGGCAAGATAAATACTTTTTCAATTTGTGATTTGTTTCGCTCACAAAACCAATAACCTAAAAGTATTTATTTCAAAACAAACGGTGTGCTAATTACAAATGTTGATCAATTCAGGCATATACATGCAGTGTGAGGACTATTTATGGTTACATTCTTATTTCTTGAAAACACAAATTAAATTATTTGTTTTTTATCTGAGCTGTGCAATACAGTAGCCACCGGACACATATGTCTATTTAAATTTAAATTAATTAAATAAATAAAATGAAAAATTCAGTTCCTCAATCACACCAACCCTACTATGATGGACAGCATGAAAGAACATTTCCATCATCACAGAAAGTTCTATTGGTCAGTGCTGGTCTATATTTCAGACTTACTGCTACCCCATTCATACAAACTAGCGAGGTTGAACTGTAGGCAGACTAGGGATGTAAGAACAGATAAATGAAAGACAGGAGTCTTCAGTTTACAAAGGGATTCAGAATTCCCTCAGTTTTCTCAGGTGGAGTGCTAGAAGCTTTAGTTTCAACAGGCTTAGTTGATAAACATTAGATAAAACATTATTGGTGTGTTTACAGAGCACTGATCTTTTTAAGACTTTAAGAAACTTTAGCAAAGGTTATTCTTCGGCTAAATCTCTGCTATTTTACCCACAATTTCCCTTACATAGCCAAGGTATGTAGTGTGACAATGGCAAGCCATCAGAAATAAATCTTAGGTTATTACTTATTTAAGGTGATGAACTGTAAAATCAAAGAAATAATATGTTACGATTTCTGGGGAATATTTTGGAAATTAATACTATGCTCAGCTAGTCTGAAAATATTACATACACATATGTATGTGCACACACATGTTCAGCAATACAATTCTAAACAAAATCATAGCAGATTAATATTTTTATCGGAAATTATTTTTCACTGAAATTGTTTTAAAAAGACTACTGCATGTTTTAAATTTTACTACTTTTCAATAGGACTGAGGTTCTTGGTTTATAATATAATTCAGAGACTGATAAATGTGATACATACAAGTTTGATAAGCAGTTTATCTGTAAATATGTTCTCTTACAAATTGTATAGTTTTAAGTAAAAAAAAAAACAAAAAACAAACAAACAAAAAACTCTTAATTTGAGACTCATAGCACCAAGTTTTAAAGTTAAGCATTTTAATATCAGTTTTTTTAAAGACAGTGTTTCACTCTGTCACCCAGGCTGGAGTGCAGGGGCACAGTCACCACTCACTGCGGCCTCAACTATCCTGGGCTCAGATGATCCTTCTACCTCAGCCTCCCGAGTAGCTGGGACTATAGGCGTGTGCCACCATGTCCAGCAAACTTTTGTGTTTTTCTAGGGACGATCTCTCGCCATGTTGCCCAAGCTGGTCTTGAACTCCTGGGTTCAAGTGATCCACCTGCCTTGACTTCATAAAGTGCTAGGATTACAGATGCGAGCCACTGCGCCTAGCTGTAATATCAATTTTTATGTTGCAATTATAAATAAATGGATAAACTCATAGAATACTAGTAATTTTCCAACCTCTAAACTGATGATTAACTTCCCACTAAAAGGCTAGACATCCTCAGTTTGCCTCCTATAGGTTTCAGTTTCCTTTCTTATACAATTATTAAGTTGAGCTGGATGATTTGAAAGCGGCCTTCCGGCTCTGGCATTCCATGATTCTATAGGTTGTTTCTATAAATAAATATTTATTTAAATACAAGCACCATAAAAAAGTGGTGAAATGTTAAATGCAAAATTCTGGAGAGTGCTTATCTTTGGTCGGGAGGCAGAGGGATGGGAAAAGGGATGTGCATATATGTAAATGCAAGTTTTTAATAATCTTTTAGTTCTTGTGTAGTGAGTTCACTAATAATTTATATATATTACTGTTGGGAACAGGTCCCCCAAAATCTGGCCATAAACTGGCCTCAAAACTGGCCATAAACAAAATCTCTGCAGCACTGTGACATGTTCATGATGGCCACAACGCCCACGCTGGAAGGTTGTGGGTTTACCGGAATGAGGGCAAGGAACACCTGGCCCACCCAGGGCGGAAAACCACTTAAAGGCGTTCTTAAGTCACAAACAATAGCATGAGCGATCTGTGCCTTAAGGACATATTCCTGCTGCAGACAACTAGCCAAACCCATCCCTTTATTTCGGCCCAACCCTTCGTTTCCCATAAGGAATACTTTTAGTTTATCTAATATCTATAGAAACAATGCTAATGACTGGCTTGCTGTTAATAAATATGTGGGTAAATTTCTCTTTGAGGCTCTCAGCTCTGAAGGCCATGAGACCCCTGATTTCCCACTTCACACCTCTATATTTCTGTGTGTGTGTCTTTCATTCCTCTAGCACCACTGGGTTAGGGTCTCCCAGACCGAGCCAGTCTCAGCATATTACATATTGTCTTTTTCAATTCCAATGTTTTTAAAAGGTAGCATAAGGAAATTACTGAATGGCTACTCCATTTGGTTCTAAGAATCAAGTTATCTGATGTTAGGCTGTGCTACGTAAAAGCACAGGGCAAGACTTCTTTAAAGCAAGTACAGGTACAAGAGGAGTGGATGATGAGCCCAGATTGCTCAGAGATTATAAAACTGGCTTGAAATACTTGTCACTTTCTTTCTTTTAAAGCAGAAATCCTGTATTTTCACCAGTTTTTGGATATGATAAAGAAAAGTGCAGAAGGGTAACAGACTTGCCATTTGTGCAATAAGAGGTTCTGGAGCCAGAAAAGATCAACACTAGATACTCAAGATATTTCTATTCACATTGACATTGCTTATTTTAAATAAGTTCAAGATCTTAATGAGTGGGTCCTGAGCTAAAATTTCCATTGAACATGATTCTATTCTGCTCTTTTGGCCATTCAACTGTAAAATATCAAAACCAACTGTATGTACACACTCATAAAAATCAATTCAAGATAGAACAAGCTTGACAATGGTGGCTTAACAGCCTACTTTGCTGGTAGAACATTAGAATATTTGTAGTTCAAGTTCTAATCACTGCTTATTTCCTGAGTCCAGTGGCTAGTAAAGTCCAATGAATTGTGACTTCTAAAGTTGTCAAATTAAGAGACGGTAGCTACTTGGTGGCAAGTTATTTCTCTTTTGAGAGTCCATTAAAGGCTTACTTCAGACAAGAGTAATAAACAATGTCCTCTGAGTACACATGCAAAAATGTACCAATAATAAATTTGACACTAACCAAAGAGAATAGAGAAAATCAAAGAGAAGAGCTGAGGGTTACAACAAATTTTTAGGGTTCTGGGGAATTATGTAGGGAACAGAATTATCCAAAAGTTCTGCCTTGTACAAACGTTCTGTCCATTCATGAATTGCTATGAAGAATTACCTGAGACTAGGTAATTTACAAAGAAAAGAGGTTTAATTAGCTCACACTTTTACAGGCTGTACAGGCTCCCCTAGCTGGGGAGGCCTAAGGAAACTTACAATCGTGGTGGAAGCATGAAGGGGAAGCAGGCATGTCCTAAATGGCTGGAGAAGGAGGAAGAGAGTGAAGAGGGAGGTGCTACACATTTTTAAAACACCAGATCTCTTTATAACTCACTCATTGTCATAAGAATAGCAAGGAGGAAATCCTCCCATTATCCAATCACCTCCCAATAGGCCCCACCTCCAACACTGGGAATGACAATTCAACATGAGATTTGGACAGGGCCACAAATCCAAACCATATCATTCTGGCCCCTCCCAAATCTCATGTCCTCACACTACAAAATACAATCACCCCTTCTCAACAGTCCTCCAAGTCTCAACTCATTTCAGCATTAACTCAAAATTCCACAGTCAAAAGTCTCATCTGAGATAAGGCAAGTCTCTTCTGCCCATCAACCTGTAAAATCAAAAACAAGTTAGTTACTCCCAAGATACAATGGGGGTACAGGCATTGGATAAATACTCCTGTTGCAAAAGGAAGAAATAAGCCCAAACAAAGGGGCAACAGGTACCATGCAAGTCTGAAACCCAGCAGGGAAGTCATTAAACCTTAAAGCTCCAAAATATTCTTTGACTCCATGTCTCACATCCAGATCACACTGATGCAAGGAGGCGAGCTCCCAAGACCTTGGGAAGCTCTACCTCTGTGATTCCGCAAGTACAGCCCCCTTGGTTACTTGCACAGGCTGGCATTAAATGTCTGTGGCTTTTCTAGGTGCACAATGCAAGCCGTCAGTGGATCTACTATTCTGGGGTCTGGAGGATGGTGGCCCTCTTCTCACAGCTCCACTAAGCAGTGCCCCAGTGTTGACTCTATATGGGGGCTTCAATCCTACATTTTCCCCTCACACTGCCCCAGTAGAGGTTCTCCATGAGGGCTCTGCCCCTGTAGCGGGCTTCTGTCTGCACATCTGGGCATTTCCATACACCCTCTGAAATCTAAGTGGAGGCCCCCAAGCCTCAACTCTTGCCCTCTGCACACCTGTAGGCTTAAAACAATGTGGAAGCTGTGAAGGCCAACAGCTTGCACCTTCTGGAACAGCAGCCTAAGACATATCTGGGGCCCTTTTAGCCATGGCTGGAGCTAGAGCAGCTGGGACTCAGGAAGCAGCGTCCTGAGGTTGAGCAGGGCATTGGGGTCCTGGGTCCAGCCTGCAATACCATTCTTCCCTCCTCAGCCCACAGGCGTATGATATGAGGGGCTGCTGCCATGAATGTCTCTGAAATCCCTTTGAGGCATTTTCCCCCATTGCCTTGGCTATTAACATTTGGCACCTCTTATGCAGATTTCTTCAGCCAGCTTAAATTCCTCCCCAGAAAATCTGTTTTTCTTTTCTACCACATAGCCAGGCTGTAAATTTTCTAAAAGTTTATGCTCTGCTTCCCTCTCAAATATAAGTTACAGTTTCATATCATGTTTTGGCTCACACATATGAACATAGACTTATAGAAGCAGCTAGGCTAATTGTTGAATGCTTTACTGCTTAGATATTTCTTCTGCCAGATACTCTAAATCATCTCTCTCAAGTTCGAAGTTCCACAGATACCTAGAGCATGGGCACAATGCTGCCAGTCTCTTTACTAAAGCATAGCAAGAGTGACCTTTACCCCAGTTCCCAAAAAGTTCCTCATCTCCATCTAACACCTCATCAGCCTGGCCATATCTGTTCATATTACTACCAGCATTTTGGTCAAAACCACTCAACAATGCTCTAGGAAGTTCCAAACTTCCCTCATCTTCCTGTTTTCTTCTGAGCCCTTGCAACTGTTCTAACCTCTGCCCGTTACCCAGTTCCAAAGTTGCTTCCACATTTTCAGGTATCTTTAGAGCAATGCCCCACTCCTCAGTACTAATATTCTGTATTATTCCATTTTCATATTGCTATAAAGAAATATCTGAGACTGGGTAACTTATAAAGAAAAGAACTTTAATTAGCTCACACTTCCACAGGCTGTATAGTAAGTCTGGCTGTGGAGGTCTCAGGAAACTTACAATCATGGCGGAAGGCAAAGGGGAAGGAAGCAGGCATGTTTTACATGGCTGGAACAGGAGGAACAGAGTAAAGGAGGAGATACTGCACGCTTTTCAACAACCGGCTCTCTTGAGAACTCACTCACTATCATGAGAATAGCAAGGGGGAAATCTTCCCATCATTCAATCACCTCTACCATGACGCTCCTCCAACACTGGGGATTACAATTCAATATGAGATTCAGACAGGGACACAAATACAAACCATACCAGCCTCTATAACACTTCTGGTATCAAGTCCATGAGCAAAAACTAGTTAAAATGGTATTACCAAATTAATGCCTTTTGTTGAAATATCCTTTATGGATTTTATCATTCAACCTAATGTGGAATATAACTGATCTTAATTGCATTAGAAGGTATCATGTATATACAATGAAGATCACTGAGAACTGTAGTGCTAAAACATAATTGTAATTATTTCTAGCTTTACCAGTCCATTTTATACACATATGGCAGGTAAGACATACAGACACATTTGTCACTCAAATGTGATTCAATTGTTATGTTACTAAAACAAAAGAAACAATTCAATGCAAGGAAATACACACAATGAATTTGAATTGTCAATATATCTTATTGAAAACACCCTGTACTGTTTATATGTGTCACTAGCGATTCTATCTGCACCAAATGGCTATGTAGCACCGACTCCTCAGAAAAGACAATAGAGCCTCACTAAGGGGTAAATTAAAATATGCTGGTCAATTTAGTCACTATAACAATGTCCATATACTGTTTCTTCATGCTATAGATTTTAAAAAGAGTCAACATACTCTAACTTGTCCTTATGATAACAGAGCATATTTCAGATGAAAGGAATCTTTAAAATGATCATTTTACAGATAGGGAAACCTGAGATTAACACACATGAAGGCCAAGGTCAACTGCTAATTAGTGGATGAACCATTAGTTTACTGTTAAAAGCTGTTTCTGGTCATCAGTCAAAAAGATAGGCAGAGAGATATAAGTCATCGCTAAGATGCAGGGCCATTATAGGGATGAAGCTTAGGTTGGGAAGAGGGTTAGAATCCACAGGGTTCTACTGAAGGAGGCACCTCTTTTCTGGCCATATGAGAAAAACAATCTCCATTCTAAAAATATGTAAATAATCACCCCACACATATATATGACTATTAGAATTTAAAAAGTATTTTTCACATCCATTTTATAAAATAAAACCTCATTTTATTTTCACAACAAAAATAATGAGACAATGAAAGTAAAATAGCTTTGACAAAAAATTTCTGTATAGCTTATATAACTTTAATATATTATTATTTCAATTATAGTGAAAAGCTTGCTAACCACTTCCCCTCTCAAATATATTTCTCAGAAAGAGTAAGAAAAAAGATAATTGCATGGTCTAATTCACTCAAATAAACAGCCTGTATATACTATCCAAGTTTATTAAATTATCAAATACATAAATGGACTTTGTAATAAAGATTCCCAGCATTTGTAAGCATTTTAACTTTTGAAAGCATTTTTAAATCCATTATTGTATTTTATTTTCACAACAGTTCTATGAGTACTTCCACGAAAAGGAGTGTGTCTTATTCTTCTTAACATCAATGCCACAGATTAGGCAATAAATAAGGGCTTATTGAGTGAATATATAAATTAAAAGGTAGAGGAATAAGGGGATTGGGCAAATGGGTAAATGAATAGGGAAAAAAGAACAAAGTAGCTGGGTATTCATTTTTTAGAGTATTTTTAGCAATATGTCCGTAATAATCTGTCTCTACAATTCTGTATTTGTAAAGATATTTTAAATCCCTAAGTGCACAACCTTGCCATAATTCTTCTTTAGTATTATAGCTTCACGGCAATGTGCTAACTTATATTGCAGTCCTATATTTAGGACTGTCGTAGTTTAGTATAATTTGTGTAATTGAATTCAACTCAGATGTGATGAGACTCTCTAAGTACGTCCACAAATGGGTGAAGAATGTCGGTATGCTTATGCTTGCTGTTGTGCATTTTTTTCCTTGTTATTTTATTGACCATTGTAATCTAGCCTTTCTGGATTTTATGTTATTTGAACCTCTTTTATATTCAATATTGTGACTTTCAACAGGTTTCCAATTACCCCATTGCAACTATTAGTTGACTTTTGCTTTTGGGATATCAAGGCCCTATTGGTTTAATATATGTTGTTTCTGTTCCTTCTAGCTTTATATTTACTGACCAAACACCCATCACTGCCCTCTTCCATCTACCCTAACACATGCTATCAGCAACACAACAAAATATCTTATACTCTAGTGCTCTCAGTTGTTTGAACTTGCTCCAAATTCTGTATGATCACCTGTTTATGTTAACTGCCATGCCTAATACCTGAATTTCTCTGTACTAGTGCTTCCTTTACTGAGACAAAGTGTATTGTTCAACTTGGAAGTGACCCAAAATAATGCATTGATAAGAACCGCTGTTACTGACTTTGCAGTAGCAAATCAAATCACAGCAACAAATTTAATGTTTTCCTTCAGAGTTTCTAAGTTGAAACTTATCACAGATTTGTTCATTATAATTATTTCACCTCTGAGTACACTTTCCAGTAGCCTGATTAGAAGAAAAAAATGCTTATTATAAAATTTCTATTTATTTATTTATTTAGGACATTGCAGAGAAAGGCAATTCTTTGTTTCTATTGACAAAAAAAATCTTAGTCTATAATGAAGACAGAGGTAGAATAACAATATGTCCTACAATAGTGTAATCCACAGGACTCTCAGCATAATGTATTGAATACAATGGCACACTACGCAATCAGCATTCATCAAATATTTATTACTGAGTGCCTAGTCTCGGCCAGAAACTTGTGTTAAAGGTGAAATAATTGATCTATTCTTGACATATTTATCATCCCAACTTTATGTAAGACACTATTCTAGACTAATGAACATAAAAATGAAGACCAGACAAGTATTACAGTGTTGAATAAGGAGCTTTCATAATGAAGCAGCTAGACTCTCTTACAGTTGATTTTTACATTTGGGCTCAAACAGGGTATTTTTATTAGCGTTTATCACTAACAGATTACATGTACAAAGAACAAATAGATTGATTGTAATAGCTGTCTTCTCCTTTGCAAAAGAAAGAAAAAGATAGAATCCCCTGTGACAGTGTTACACATCATTTAAAACAAAAACACCTAATGCTAGTTATCATAGCAAATAAAAGATGCTGTTCACCATCATCAAACTGAAATCTCCTCTACTGCTTTGCAGTGTGAGCAGTCATGAACCCAGGGTTTAGGAAAATTTCCATTGTAATTACACTGTGTTCTTACCATTATGATGTCACCAAAATCTATTAACCTGTACATTGATGGGACCATATGTGTTCTCAATTTAATTTATTTACAATGAGTTATTTTGCCATGAAAATAATGTAAGCTTTGGAGTTAAAATTCATATATTTGATCATATAATGTCTATTTGAACTTTACTAAATCACTGAGCCTCTTTGGGCCTTGGTTTCTTCTAATACCAAAGAGAAATCATGACACTACTCGCTCTACTTGCCTTATAGAATTTTCATGATAATCAAAGGAAATATGTTGATGCGAAATCACTTTCTGAACTAAATTGCTAAACAAATGTGAGCTTTCAAGTAAATGATCAATCAATATATATATATATATATATTTTTTTTTTTTGCCAATTCTTGTATCTACTAAGAAGGGTCTAAAACAAGAATTGGAAAGCAAACAAATGCAGTAAGACTGAATTTGATAACCATATGCTATTAGATATGTATAATCAGAAACGCCACTAGTAATGTGTTAGTATATCTGATCATTCTTACAATTATCAATGGGCAATAATACATGTGTTTTGAAGGGAAGATGAAACCTATTCATAACGCATATAATTTCTTTTTAGGCTACTTTCTTTGGCCCTTGGAATCCATCAACATTAAATGAGAAAAAAAAAAATCTAAGACCTCCAAATATTAGTAAGTCTTTAGTGACCAGAATGATTTATGACTCTAGCATTTACTGACAATGAAGTACATAACATACGGAATAGCTGTTACATTCAGTCTGTCAACTCATTAAATTCTTTGTTTGAATATAAAATTTTTATTTAAAAGATGATATTATTTTGTATAACCATACTAACATATAATACATGCTTCAATTATATGATATATGTCACTTAATTAAACTTCTCTACCTAGTCTTTGCAATAATATTCAGAGATCATTATCAGGAACAAAGCAACAAATCCAAAACCCTCGTTTCCTAAAATTAAAAACAAGGTGCATGCTCTTTCATTTCCCCACCACAACATATTGAAAATAACACTATAATATTTGGATTCGAAGTTTTTATTAGATCTTATTTTCTTCCCTTTTAAAATCAATTTCTTTATTTCTTGTAGACATCTCTTGTCAATAAAATGAAAAATGATATAGATTTAGGAGGATAGTGGTCTCAGTGTAGCATCTCTCATATTATTATTCAAGTATCATCTGTTACAAAGTAAGACCAATTCCCACATCTAATTACAAACAGGATTTCAGAGTCATTAAACAAAATACATTTCCATTAATGCTGCTGTAAGAAGATAGGGGAAAAATGAAGATTAGTTCATGCTGCACCTCTGCTTTTCAAGCTTTGAAGATTTAGACCTCTGTAGTTAGAGACTATAAATTTGTCAAAGATCAGCAAAGTTATAGACATGTGAAAATGCTTTACTCTACATAGCTTAGGCTGCACTACTTGTATTTTGTTATTAGTTTTTATTGTGTTGCATTTAGTACATGAGGAAATTTACAAGAAACTGAAAAATTCCTTCTCTGTTGCTTGGTAGGTGCCTGGAGGTATCTTCTTGTGCTCTACAAAGACATGTTCCTCATACTTCAAAGTAAATTTGCTACAACAAAGCTTACATAAGAAAATAGATTACTTTCAAGTAGGTAATTTTGATTCGATAAGACAAAGTTATTTTTTTATCCTATTAAAACACAGTGCCAATTCTTCAAATACAAGGAAGGTAACAGAATAAATAAACCAAGTAAAGTGGTTCATGCAATATCCCTAAATGGATGAAATATAAACTAAGAGGTATATATTTTCCTTCAATGAAGCATGCAGTTCTCGTTAACGTTAATGAATCCAGGGAAGACATTGCTGAATGTCTGAAGGACATGTTTTTTGCACTTTATTTACTTACAATTTTCTTATGGAGAGTTTGTTTCAAGTAGTCCAAACAGAGCTTTAAAGTGTCCCTGTTCATAGTATTTTAAGCCATATAGCTCATGGAGATCCAAATAATTCTAAACTGAAGAAAGATAAATATGATGACTCTGGTCCTACAGGCAAAGGAGAGAGAAGGCTTCTCATTTGAATTTTAACTCTTTCAAGAATAATGACAAATCTAGTATATTACATTAATCCTTTTACCCTTTTACTGTGGATAGAAAGCGGTTAAGACCAGGGTCTCCCTTTCTTTTCTTTCTTTTCTTTTCTTTCCTTTCCTTTTCTTTCTTTCCTTTTCTTTTCTTTTCTTTTCTTTTCTTTCTTTCTTTCTTTTTCTTTCTTTCTTCTTTCTTCCTTTCTCTTTCTTTCTTTTCTCTCTCCTTTCTTTCTTTCTCTCTCTTTCTTCTTTCTTTCTCTTTCTTTCTCCCTCTCTCTTTCTTCTTTCTTTCCCTCCCTCCCTCCCTTCCTTCCCGCCTTCCTGCCTTCCTGCCTTCCTCTCTCTCTCTTTCTTTCTTTCTTTTTTTTTTTTTGACAGTCTTGCTCTGTCATCCAGAGTGGAGTGCACTGGCGTGATCTCAGCTCACTGTAACCTCTGCCTCCCAGGTTCAAGTGATTCTCATGCCTCAGCCTCCCGAGTAGTTGGGACTACAGGTGTGCACCACCATACCAGGCTAAATTTTTTCCTTTTTTTTTTTTTTTTTGTAGAAACAGCATTTCTCCGTGTTGGCTAGGTTGGTCTGGAACTCCTGGCCTCAAGTGATCCACCCCCCTCAGCCTCCCAAAGTGTTGGGATTACAGGCGAGAGCTACCACATCTCGCCCAGGGCCACATTCTCTACTATACACTGTTGAAATGCATCACATAGCCACTCAGTGTTTTCTAATGTGTATGATGGAAATGTAGTTACTCTAGAATTCTAGAAGAAAATGAAGAATTGGCAGTAAAACAATATCTGGATTATTAATTTTCTAAAGTTTATTTACAGACAGTTCCAGAACTAAATGGGCATTTTACCTATGTATTGCCACACCTCTCTTTCTCCCTTCTGCAATTAGAGTGACAGCAATAACTCATTACCCTATGTACAAAGAGAGAATTGCCACAGCTAGAATTGTCTTTAACTGTAATCTAATCCCACTTACTTTTTTACAAATCAGAAAACTGAGGCTCAGGTACAGAAAGAGACTTACCTGGATTCACAGCTACTTCTTGGCAGAGGTGGTTCTAGAATCCAGGTCTTTTAACACCTAATATTAGGTTGCCTCCTCTGCAATTTCCCCACTTAATGTCAAATGCACTCTCTTATTTCACCCTCTTATTTTTCCTCATTCCCAAACCATCATGATAGTTCTTGTTTCTTGCTTGAGAGCAGGGACATCTTTCCTGGACTATGACTGTAGCGACAGTGATGTTGATGCAGGTGCTTCAGCACTTCAGCATGCATGTGCTCATTCTCTCTCTCTCTCTCATGCACACACACACACACACACACACACACACGCACACACACACTACTCCAAAAACATTGCTGAAGTATATGAATGCCTTAATTAACTTAATATATCTGGTAGACATAGTAGAGAAGAGGAGTAAACAGAGGTTGGTGGAGATGAAAAAGAGAGGATAGAGTTGGAAAATATCATCTAGAAGCAAAGGAACCAAGCAAAATGAGAATTCGGACCTCAGATCATTCTACAAGTTGATTCAAAATATTAATTTGGCTTCCTGAATTTTTCACTTATTGTGATTTTGTCAATAGAAATAGCATATAATAGTAATGATGATGAGTTTTCTGAAAATAAAAAGTGCAAATTAATGCTCCTCCCAAAGAAGTCCTGTACACAATACTAAATCCACAAGAACTTATGAAAAGAAAGTTTAACCATTTATATGTCAAAGTATGCACATCTGTTTTCATAGAAATATTAGGGACCCAGAAATCAGGAATAACATATGTTTTATAAAATTTTGCTATTCATTATTTCCAGTGGAAATTCCATCAAAAGATTTGTAGTTTTTTTTTTTTTTAACAAAGTAATATATAATTTTAAATTGAACCCTCATCAGCAATTAACTTCCTGAAATCTATTTGGACAGACTTTTCCAAAATATAGATGATACAAAAAATATTACTTTCCAATTCTATGCCATTAATCCTGATTGGCTGGTTGTGATTTTTCCTTCATTGGCTATAAATTAGCAGCTAATATGGAATGGAAGATTTTCATTAAGTATTTTCTGTTTTAGAGAAAATTAAACACTTATATATGCAGAGAGACTTACAGAGAAAAGGTGGGATGCAGCAGTAGAGTAGAAAACACATTAGGCTCACTAGACTGAAAACACAAAATCTTGGCTTTGTTACCGCTAATTTTCTATTAGTGTCAAAATATGTCACCTTAAGAGAGGCACTTCATTCTTTTGTGCCTCTCTTTGTCTCTTCTATGATAATAGTCAGAATACTGGCTTCTTACTTGCCTCATAGGGGTAATAAAAAGGCATAAAGATGTCAATAACTATATTTTGGCAAGATGTTACTAGACAATGCTGCCCTTGTGTATTCAATAAAATTATATTAAATGCTTACATGTATAGTATCTATAAATTCATTTTTATATTAGTAGACTATAGAATTTTCCATGTTTATAAATGGCATGCTCATGTGCTTAAATCACTAAAATAAAGTGTTTCCTTATATTTATTGAAGGCAAAATGGTTAAGAAAATACTTTGTTCATGAGATAAATGTGTAAAGATAATACCTACTTTAACAACTTCAAAACACTCCTGGGAACCTTGCACAACACTCAAAAACATGGAAAACAATCTTTGGTCTTGTCATCTTTACTCTAATACTAAAATAACAGCCCAGGCATGTTGCTTTTTTAGACTAAAAGATGTACCTCTTTTGCCTTTTGAAGCACTTGAAAATTTAAAAAAGAAAAACTCAAAAACGCTGACTGCATAATAGCTGAGTATTCATGGTGGGTGTAGAACATGAAAGGTTACAGTATGGATCTGTGCCTACACATTTCTTTTCAACTCGAGCAGAATTCTCCTGCATCTGCTAACTCGGCAATCATGCGGCTGACAGATTTCTGGGTTTTCTAAATAATGCATGGGCTTTTCTTTTAACATGTCAGTGCAAACGTATCAATTCTGCCCCAGTGTCTTTCATGATGTTCATTTGCCTTGACAGCATTCCATTAAACCAATGAATTTCTCCCCTCCTGATGGTTCCTTAAAATATTCATCCGAGTGATGTATTTATTGTTTTTAAACGTATTATGAAGGATGTTTGCATTTATGAGAAAACTCCATGGCAGGTATAGTTGGAAAAAGAGGTAGAACAACAATCAAACTTTACAGCATGATGCTTTTCCTCATTCCTTTGATTCATCCAACTCCCTCCCTCCCCGCAAACACCACCACCCTCTACCCTGCCAAAAGAAGGTCTACACTCAAAACATTTGAACTTCCTAAAGAAATAACACTGAAATATTTACTATTGCTTGATATATCTCTTGAGAAAGCAAAAATATATTTATTAAATAATGCAGGTTAACTTCAGCATCTACACTAGGAAAACAAATGCTTTGTTTTTTGCTCAGTGTTTTATGGGAGCAGGTACTGTCTCCAGTACAATGCATTGATGTTCCATTGATTATGTCCCAGTAGGAGGAACAAGCCTAAAAGGCAGAAAGTTAAAAGGGAGTAGCATTTGTGCTCTATTTTTATAATGAGGTATGCAGTTTTCATAGATGCTGCTGCCCATAAAATACAAACCTTGAGCATCTGCAGAAAATAACTTTTGCCTCCTGGTTAAAAATGATTTAGATGCAAATCAGTCCTAATGGTTTATAGAGGTTTCTTTGCAAATTTCTGCAAGCCATTTAAGATAAACATTAGGATTTTAGGATGATCACCTAGAGGAGGCGCTTGTAACCAACCATTTATGATGCAGTTAGAGAAACTTGACAATTTAATTCATTTAGAAAAAAGAGAGACCTGGACTGAGAATGCATTAGGTTAAGTGGACATGGTGTCAATTTACACATGGAGAATAATCCTTGTGAAGGAACAACTTCCTCTTTTTGCCAAGAAAGAGAAGATAGGCATCTTCAATAAGATTTGGAAATACCATTCATTAGGAAATATTAAAGGTTCAGAAAAGAATGAGGTAAACTTTGAAACAGGAAGCGTTTGTGTCTGGGACCGTAACTTTTAGTTCTTTTTTCTCTCCTGTTGTTTAAAATCTCTGTCCAGGGAATTCCCACCTCTCATCAGCATTAGCTCTCAAACTTTGATTCACACTAACATGTAAACAACTAACAACTGTCAAAAATAGAATACCCTGGGTAGCTTTACAATTAACTTTATGCTTTGCATTAAACACATCCTAAGAGAGTTGGCAATGGCAGAAACACGACAATTTCTCAGAGTCCATAAAATTACCTTACTTAAAGATAAAGGTAGCTCTGAGGAAGTGTCTTTTGTTACTTCATTAATTATATCTAATTCTGAAAGGAAACATAACTCTTTAGAATCTGTGCCCATCAATTTCCCTCAGTAAGTTAAAAACTAAAACTCTCATACGCAAGTGAAATGAATATTTCTTACAGCGAGTGCCTACATTGTTTCCATATTGAAGTTTTACTCCGAGAGTCAACGATCTTACTAGTGGTTTCTTGAAAGTTTCTCCAACTATATTCTTCTTTTATTATTAAAAAGCTACTAATTTTCACTGTCTATAATTGTTTTTTTATTTCACTTTATATTTTACTGTTTTATTATTTATAGTACAATTTTTGATAAATGTTTATCTTATGTGTAGTCATTATCTATTTATCATTATCATGACATATTTTTATACCAATAAAGAATATATATATATATATGTGTATGGTACATAAATATAAATCTGTATGTATATAATATTTAGGGTGTTAATCCCTTTGAAAGGGGTCTTATTTAACTGTTGTAAGCTTTAAGATTTAGGCATAATTCTCCATAGTAAGCCAGAAGAGAAGAGAAAAAAATCTAGGAAGATATCACTCCCTTAAGGACTTACCAAAACCTATGAGAGTGTACCTTAAGACAGTTCACCCAGTGGCAACTTCCCCAGAATCTGTTTTTTCTTTTCTCTTTGTACTACTGTTCATGTTATTTCAGTAGAAGAAAACTTACATAACCCCCATCGCCCACCTTTGTTTGTTTGTTTGTTTTTGCTTTGGTTTGAGACGGAATCTCGCTCTGTCACCCAGGCTGGAGGGCAATGGCGTGATCTCGGCTCACTGCAACCTCTGCCTTCCAGGTTCAAGCTATTCTCCTGCCTCCCGAGTAGCTGGGACCACAGGAGCGTGCCACCAGGCCCAGCTAGATTTTGTATTTTTAATATTAGTAGAGTCAGGGTTTCACCATGTTAGCCAGGATGATCTCGATCTCCTGACCTCATGATCTGCCTGCCTCGGCCTCCCAAAGTGCTGGGATTACAGGCGTGAGCCACCTCCCACCTTTTGAAGTAAAATAGACATATCTTTATCCCAACTAGTGATACCTTCCTACTTTACTCTGCATACATTTCCTCCTTCTGAATCTGAACTGTCTTACCCCATATGTGACCAGAAGCCAAGGGTTAGAATGCCAGGCTAATTCTAGTAGAGCTGAGTCTATGAGAGCATTGGTCTTGATGACAATACTGCTATGATGACCCCTATGTGGCATAATTTCTTTTCCTGCTCTACATTGTTTATACTACAAACTTCAGAAAAGTCAGAGGTCAATTCCTCTCTCCATATATCAACCAAACAATCATATTTCACTTCTTAAACTTTCTTTGAAGTCACAACCTTTGCTTTTATTGTTGAAGGCAATAAACTTCACTTTTTTTGTAAAAAGTAAAATTTTTTTGTAAAAAAAAAAAAAAAGAAACTTTAATGCTGCTACTTGGCAGGATCAGCTTGCCTCTAAAAAGGGGAATTACAATGTTGGAATATCAAGAAATTTACATAAGAAAGACCATAGAGTGCAGAGCATCCAGGAAATGCATGGTGTATGAAAATCTATTTTTTGAAACCAATCTGTGAATATGTAATGTACAAAATTCACTTTGGAAATGTAAAATGTTTGGCATTTCTTCAAAGTCTTAAAAACAGAGTTATCATTGTACCCAGCAATTCTACTCCTTGATATATATCCTGGAGAAATGAAACCATATGTCTACACAAATCTTGCACACAGATGTTTATAGTAATATTATTTATAGTAGCCAGAAAGTGGAAGCAACCCAAATAGCCATGAACAGATAAATGGATAAAGAAAATGTAGTATTTTCATAAAATGGAATCTCATTCAGGCATTAAAATAAATGAATTTCTGATACATGCTACAATATGGAAGAACCTTAAAAACATTATTCCAAGTAAAATAAGTCAGACACAAGAGGTCACATATTGTATGATTCCATTTATATGAAATATCCAGAATAGGTAAATCCATACAGAGAGTACAATGTAATAGTAAATTAGTGGTTTCCAGGTTCTTGTGGATGCAGAGAAATGGGCATCCTAATGGGTACAGGATTTCTTCATGGAGTGATAAAATATTTCTGGAATTTGATAATATGTTATTAAGACTAGAATTAGATAATGATAGTAGTTGTAGAAGTCTGTAAATATACTAAAACTACTGAACTGTACACTTCAAAAGAGTGAATTTTATGGCATGTGAATTTTACCTCAATAAAACTCATAAAATTTTCACTTTGGATACTACAGAACTTCCAAACCTTTTCATAAGGGCACAAGTATTTATTACTTGAGTTCAGTGCATGAACTAGGTTCACCGTATATACTGATCATATCCATGACTGTGATGTTAATATCCAAGTATCATAGAAAAGTAGGATTTAGAAAACATAATAGTGATGATATCTGAGTCCCTTACACTAATATGTCCAGTGTAAAGTAGAATCCATTAAATGTGGGAGATATTTAATGAGCTTAACTCTATGTGAAACTATATGCTTATTAAACTGCCTTTTAAAAAGTAAATAGAAACAAAATAATAAGAGTATATATGTATATGATGACAGTGCAGAATTACTATTATTTTAATTTTTAGATACATATATACTCTAAAGAGCATCTCAAAATCAATATACGCTGTAAATTAACCTTTGAAATCTGGCATTGTATTAAGCAAATTACTATTGACTATTTTGTCATGTTCCATTTAATGCATGAGGGAACACTTCTTAAATGATAGCATATACCAATAATTACTTATTGCAAACTCCATTTATGAACACAATCTCTCAAGGTAGATATAACAATAATTTGTCAAAGGTTTTAGAAAATAAAATAAAATTATATTACTTTTTGGCCCAGTTTAAGAACCATTGCCTATATTTTCCCATTCTGTTATTTTTCACCTGTTTGTACTTAACCTGTAAGGATAACATGTGTGTCTTGGAAGATACTGCAAATCAATTTGCAAATACCTTGAAGGGAACAGTATGCTGAATAACACCCTGCATGGCTTTCTAGCGATTGAGGCTTGTCAGGAGAATCTAATCTCCTGTGACAGAATGACAGCATGGGAGATAGACGGGAAGCAATAGATATAATTTATTTTGACTTTACTAAGGTTTTGGAGACCATTCTAAACAATTGGCTCATCAATATATTGTGAAAATCCAGTCAGAGCACACACCTGAAGAGAGTTCCCAGCAAGGGCACGAAGAGTGATCACCCATGAATAAATGTTAAGTTGAGGCAATGATACAAAAAAGTATTTTCCAAATCCCAAAAGCAGGAAAAACATTTCTGTGAGTGTACTGAACATGGACAGAGGCACATTTTGATCACATGACACTAACTTCAAACTTCCAAGGAAGGGTTCAGAACCTGAAGTGACACCACTAAGTGAAAGATTCTGTAAGGAATAAATAGTATGGACTATGAGAGCAACAGATTCAGGAGAGTACCCATTAAGTAAAAACAATACAAACAGAAGATGGGACTAGACTAATGATGCTCAAGAATTATAATAATGAATTCTAAGGCAATATGGTTATCCCAGACTCATTCATTATAACCAAAGCACCAAGAGAGAATACTTGTTTGAAATCACTTGTTTTGAACCACACAAAACTGTAGCAGAGCTAGATATTTAGCATTAATGTACAAAAAATCAGAAACACTAAATGAGAATAACACGTAGGAACCAAGACAATATATTCAGCACTGATTACATCTTCTCAAAAGTGAAGTTCTGCCCTTTGATTTGACAATAGCATAGTTGGGGACAGGAGGAAGGTGGAGGACTAGGAGGATCAGAATGATTATGCGTTGGCTAATAGGATCTATAAGGATAGATCACATCATTTCAAATTATTAATTGTGAGGAAGAGATAACACTAGGCCAAACTCTGAGGTGACTTCATACAAACTGACCTTAATATTACTGACAAAACAAGAAATGCAATTCCCTAGATGAGGTATTAGGAAGAGACATAATAAACAAGTCCCCAGAAGTGAGAGTTGCTTACTCCTGGAATGAGTTATAGAAGGGTATTGAAAAAACAATAGGTTCTTCTGGCTTACTTTTTAAGGGGTCATAAGCACAGAAGAAAGATGGGTAAAGTAGTAAAAGTTGAAAATTCTATCAGAAAAACCCTCTCAAAACAGTTCTTGGTATCAGGAGCTAATAAAAACAGCATGCCTCCCTTGATTCCCTAGAAACATCTTGCTCCATATCTAATGAGGTGTTTGGATAACATAAAGAAAGAAGGCAATCTTGGGATTTTCTAATTCAACTTTGCAAGTTAACCAACCATATACACTTTGATTCTCTCCACTAAAACTGTATTTTCCAAAAGGTAAAGTACTCAACATCTGCTCCATGGAAGCAAAACTGACACAAAAGTCAGAACAAGCAGGGACTTGGAGGATAAAGATTTACATGGTTATAATCGTGGGTTCTCCAGAGAACATTACTGAGCATAGTTCTTCCTGAAATAAGCAATGCAGTTAAAAATACTCCATTTATTTCTACAAGTAAATGGGCAACCCTGGAAGTCTTTGTTATAGTTGAAAAATAGATTCTGCAACTGTATAACTATATTTCTAATTTGACAGCTACAATTATAATCATTCAAGCATCTATTTCCCACAAACTCTCTACAGCCATAACCTTTAGCGATTAATTGTAAAGCTCCATGAGAAATAGTACACAGACTAATTTCCTAAAACAATAAAAAACAGAATTTCTCATTTGGAGCTAAATGAAACATGAACAAGTTGTTATTCATGCTGAAATCTTGATGCAGAGTCATGGTGCAGCCATTATGGAAACTATTAAACAAACCTCAAATCAAAGAAACTATAGGTCTGCCTTCAAAGAGAAAATTCTGGTCTTGCATAAGAATATTCTAACTCCTATATTTGCTTTTTCTTTTAAAGCCTAATGGTATTCACTCTATTTTCATACTCTCCTGCCTCTGCTCTTGTCGAATCACCCAAAAATATCAACTTAAGCAAAATAGAAGATGTAAGAACTCCCAGCAGGAAAACTCTTTTTTCACACACATTCAAACATCTCAACTAAATACGGCCTTCCAGTATTTTTAGGTCAGTGTGCTGCTTATTTCAGGATGTGTCAATAAATTTGGAAATTTCCTTAGGTCAAGAAATATGTGCTCTCTGACCTTCATGGTCGTTTTTTTTTTGTGAAGAGCAAAATGCACAATGGTTGATCTCATACCCTCTAGGAAGTTGGTACATTGCTGTACATTTCTCTGTTTAGTTCAATTGTGAAAACATGATCTTTTAGTCTGTATTTTGATAAAGGCTTTCACACATAAAAGCCAATACCTCCACAATTAAATGGCAAGAATCAATGGGTAATGGGAGGTTAGAATAAAAAGTTACAAGGAATATGCAGATAAAACAAAATTTGATCTTTTTTAAAATGACAAGATAGATAAACATATTAACACCAGCAGAAAAATTTTAATTGAATACTTCGCATGTTTTTATACCTGTGATATTATGCCTTCAGGTGATTTAGCCACTAATAACAATGATGAAATTAAATAGCAATTCTGCCACAATAAGGCATTTAAAACAGAGCGTGCTCACTCTTAAACTGAAAAACAAACTCATTTTTAAAGTTTTCTGGTTACACAA
Source organism: Colobus angolensis palliatus (assembly GCF_000951035.1). Lineage (NCBI taxonomy): Eukaryota > Metazoa > Chordata > Mammalia > Primates > Cercopithecidae > Colobus > Colobus angolensis. The sequence continues at coordinate 976,808 of NW_012119633.1, read as the reverse complement.
ACCATTGTGAAAATGGCTTATAAGAACCAAAAATTGGCCTCTCAAGAAAAATGTTCATATGACCACAAATACATTCAACAAAGAGAGACCATTCATTTATATTTATAATTGTGTCTTATAAAAACAAATGCCACTCATAAGGGAGAAAACAGGAAAGGTAATATGCACTCAGCTTGATTTCAGAGCAGGGATATAATTCATTGAGTTTATACTTAAAACAGTATAAAATTCTAAATCATATTTAATAATTTATAATATTTGTGGCTCTAACTAGATTTTTTAATTTCAATTTTTAATTTTTGTGGGTACATGGTAAGTATATTTATGGATTACAGGAAATATTTTGATACAGGTATACAAAACATAATAATCACATTAGGGTAAACAGGGTATCTATCACCTCAAGTATTTATCCTTTGTGTTATCTACAAAAAATACAATCCAATTACACTCTTTTAGTTATATTGAAATGTGCAATTAAATTATATATGACTATAGTAACCCTGTTATGCTAGCAAATACTAGGTTTTATTCATTCTTTCTATTTTTGTACCCATTAACCCTCCCCACATCACCTCCTCACTTCACCCCCCACTACCCTTCTGAGTCACCTTCTACTCTCTATCTCCATGTATTCACTCATTTTAATTTTTAGCTCCCACAAATAAGTGAGAATATGCAGAGATTGTCTTTCCATGCCTGGCTTATTTCACTTAACATATTAACCTCCAGTTCTATCAATGTTGTTGCAAATGTCAGGATCTTGTTATATTTTTATGGTTGAATACTACTTCATTTTATATATATATATACTATTATACTAAATATATATATACATTTACTACATATTAAAATATATATATGTATTTTATAGCTTGATTAATTGGACAGTTTCAGAACTTCAAGTGAAACATTTGTTTTCTATACCTTACTTAATTGAAGAGAAAAAAAGATAATATCAAGAAAGAAAATCTATCAGAGATGTAGTCAAAATAGTAATTCCCAGAGTAGATCTTGAGGTCAGGTCAGGTCTCATCTGAAGTCTGGTAACTATTTTGTAAACAAAATATTAGTCAAGCCAAATTAAGGAAAATCTCCTTTATCAGCTGCATCTCAATCTCTAGGCTTATTGATTGAGATTCATTATAAAAGAAAGAGATTAGATTATGTAGCTTAAACTATACTAGAAAATTGATTCAAACATTAGAAACATAATGTTATGATGGAAAGATCAAGGAACTATGAATCAGTGCGAGATCTCTCACTACCTAGCTGTGTGATTACTGGCCAATTTCTCATGCTTCATACATCATCTGTAGTATGAGGGGTTGGGATTTAATTATCTGAAGTCACTTACGACTCTAAATTTTAATTTTAGAGATCTTCGTCAATAAGATTGTAAACAACAGGTGCTTTATAGTTAACCTAAAAATGTAATTGATCAAAACTTTATAGTAATCAAACATAAAATTTCCTCAAGCCATGTCCTCAACTCTTACCCAACTCCTAGAAATGTCCTGGTGTCTCTGAGAACCACTATTTGAAAATGACTGTCTAGGGGAATAGTACAATGTGTTTATTTTTTGAAGGCTTATTTTATTTTAATGATTGATCTATGCAATACCGAGGCCATTATGTACAGATAAGTGAGGGGAGCTTTATTTCTTGGTCTTTTCTGTACTGGACAAAGTCTTGATGATATACTCATTGGTCTGGAGGCACTCAACACAATGAGACAATCTGTTTAATACTTCATTCAAAGCTATGCAATTTTTTTTTCTGATGTTCAATTTCACCTTCTTCAAAGAACAGTTCAAATTCTACATCCTACAATTGAATCTCTTTCTGATTATCTTAGAAGTAATTTTTTTTCTCTATATTGTCACAGTTCTTCTTGTTGCTTTTATCACATTCCATGTCAGAGTATAGTCATTTATATATTGACTCATTTTTATCTCCTCTCCTACCTAGATCATAAGCATTTGAAATACAGTGATTTGTTTTGTCTTCTTTCCTCAGACTACCAACATATTGCCTTTATAACTGTTGGAATATTGTACATTGTGGAGCCTAATAAATATGAAAATTGAATTTTGTTGAGAATCCTATTCAAGAATTACTCTAATCCCTCATGGAGTGGTTTAGAAATAGTCACTAGCCACACTGCTTATTTTGATTATGTACTTGCCCTTCATGGAATGTCTATTATTTGCTAGTCACTTCAAATATACAACTGGAATTATTTACAACAAAATTGAAAATAACTGCATTTTATCATAATCTAACACTCACTTCTATGTCACCACATAAATGATGGAAACACTCAATGTTTATCCCTCTGGATACCTCACAACCCACTCAATTGAATATTTACCAAATTGACTGCTTTTCTTTGGCCTGATTAGATCTAGTACTTATCCTGTGAACAAAGTTTGAATGTTTCTCCAAGATCTAGCTTTCCTTTGGATTAAATAGCGAATTTCCCAGTCCCACTTGAACCATAAGCATTCAGAAAGAACATTCCCATAACTAGTAATCAGACCATAAATGCTATGACCCCTGATTTCCTTTGTTGGAATTAGCTATTTCTGTCGCTTCTTGGAAGGCCCCAAAGTAGATAAAAGTTGGAAACAAAGAGAAATCAAGCCCAGTCTTTGATCTCAGTTTAAATGGTGAGATAGGTGACCCAAAGGGCAACAAGACACACTACTCCCCAGATTACCAAAAATTTTCGGTTCTAAAATGTTTGAAATACATTTTCATTTACAAACGATCATTTAGGAAACTGTAGTAGTTTCACTTTCCAGTAGAGCAGAGATTTCATTTATTCAGACTTTGAAATGCTTCAGAAACTTCATTTAAACCTATACAATAATTATTATACTTCAAGTCAGCTTCACTTCATTACATCAAAATAAGGATAATTAGATTGTAAACTCTGCATGGCCAAGGACAATGACTTCTGTCACTCAAGTTCTATTGCACCAAGTATAACATCGTACATAGATGGAAATCTATACTTTATTTTATCACAATGATAGATACTCAGAATTAGGCCAAATTATATCTAGACAGGAAAATTGTTTCTTTTCTTTTTTTTTTTTTATTATACTTTAAGTTCTAGGGTACATGTGCATAACGTGCAGGTTTGTTACATATATATACTTGTGCCATGTTGGTGTGCTGCATCCATCAACTCTTCAGCACCCATCAATTCATCATTTATATCAGGTATAACTCCCCAATGCAATCCATCCGCCCTCCCCCCTCCCCATGATAAGCCCCAGTGTGTGAAGTTCCCCTTCCTGAGTCCAAGTGATCCCACTGTTCAGTTCCCACCTATGAGTGAGAACATGCGGTGTTTGGTTTTCTCTTCTTGTCATAGTTTGCTAAGAATGATGGTTTCCAGCTGCATCCATGTCCCCACAAAGGACGCAAACTCATTCTTTTTTATGGCTG
>NW_012119633.1:957400-966069 GCF_000951035.1 Colobus angolensis palliatus | reverse complement strand
CTTCCCAGGTGAGGCGATGCCTCAACCTGCTTCAGCTCTCGCTGGTCGGGCTGCAACAGCTGAGCAGCACCGATTGTCCGGCACTCACTAGTGAGATGACCCCGGTACCTCAGTTGAAAATGCAGAAATCACTGGTCTTCTGTGTCCTTCTCGCTGGGAGTTGGAGACTGGAGCTGTTCCTATTCGGCCATCTTGCTCCGCCCCCCCGGAAAATTGTTAACTATTTAGCAAGTTTAAAATGAGGCACCAGTATAGCTCTCATATATGATAGCTCATTACAAAGGAGACACATTAAAAACGTTATGCAGCCATAAAAAAGGATGAGTTTGCGTCCTTTGTAGGGACATGGATGCAGCTGGAAACCATCATTCTTAGCAAACTATCACAAAAAGAGAAAACCAAACACCGTATGTTCTCACTCATAGGTGGGAACTGAACAATGAGATCACTTGGACTCGGGAAGGGGAACATCACACACCGGGGCTTATCATGGGGAGGAGGGGAGGGGGGAGGGATTGCATTGGGGAGTTATACCTGATATAAATGATGAATTGATGGGTGCTGACGAGTTGATGGGTGCAGCACACCAACATGGCACAAGTATACATATGTAACAAACCTGCACATTATGCACATGTACCCTAGAACTTAAAGTATAATAAAAAAAAAAAAAATTAAAAAAAAAAAAAAAAAAAAAACGTTATAGAAAATCTTTTCCCAGAAACTGGCATTCCTGAGACAAACATGAAAGAAATTACTGTGTGAACTCTCACTAATTTTTATTGGTGGAAAACAATGCTTTATAACAACATTGGATTATAAGAGGCTTCCTTTAGAATATTGGTCACTTCTGAGTTACTTTAAGTTTTGAAAGCCAGTATGAGTTAACTGGTATTAGGATTAGGAAACTGATAATCATTTTTCTCACTGTATATTCATTTTAACATTTTTTTTAATTCCAGGGTTTTGATAAAGTCAAATTCTCATTACAAACCAAGATTGAAGAGGAAGCATAACGTGGGAAAAGCAAACACTTTGGATTTAACTAGACACAAGACTCAAACTTAGGTCTGCAATTTACTAGCTTTGTGATTATGGGCAAGGCTGAACCTTTGTGCTTCTGTTTCCTGATCTATAAGATGGGAGTATTGAAAGTACCTTTTTCTCAAGATTTAGGTAAAAATTAAATGAGTTATTATGTGAGATACTTAGTACATAATAACTAGTAACTATTCTTACTGTTGCTATTATTATTTTTTAGTGTTGTTTATTTTTATCTATGGGTTGTTTTCAGTTTCCAAGAACCCAATAAAATACACATTTTCCATTGATTCCCCAGTAAATCACATCCAGGCTGTGTAGAAAAAAGTCACTGTTAGCACTGGTTGAAGTGCAGTTCTCATCTTGTATTTCACCATGAAAATTGTAATTTTACATGAGTCAATCTACACTGTCTTAAAGTCAGAGGAGTTTCTCATACTGGTTTCATTCAATAATTTTCCTCTTTAATTGCTCTTACCACTTCCCTGAAAAATAAAGGCCCACCATGCTTGAATTTCCAGGATTCTAGAAAAAGAGATGTAAAGCTGCTGCCAATTTACCTAACACATTATATTGAATTAAATTGCAGAATTAGTTTGGAAATCTTTGGGTCTTAAAACCATCTTTAATTGCTTTTTTTTTTTTTCTAAAAATGTTTGGGGGACAGGGCCAAGATGTTGAACTAGAAGCAGTTCATGTGCACTGCTCTTATGGAGAAGAAAGCAAAGGGCTAGAGAACACTGCTGTGCAGGCCAATCAACAGAGAAATCATGTGGGGATCCATCAAGGCAGCAGGCAGAAACAAAGAACAGAAAGGAACAAAGCTGGCCACTAACCTGTTAGATATCAGCATCTTAAAAAATATCGTCCGGGTGTGGTGGCTCACACCTGTAACCCCAGCACTTTGGGAGGCCGAGGCACGTGGATCACCTGAGGTCAGGAGTTCGAGACTAGCCTGGCTAACATGGTGAAAACTCTTCTCTACTAAAAGTACAAAAATTAGCCAGGTGTGGTGGTGGGCACCTGTAATCTCAGCTACTTGGGAGGCTGAGGCAGGGAGAATTGCTTGAACCCAGAAGGCAGAGGTTGTAGTGAGCCAAAACTGTGCCACTGCACTCCAGCCTGGGTGATAGAATGAGACTCTGTCTCAAAAAAAAAAAAAAAAATAGGATTTCATATCCAGCCAAACTAAGCTTCGTAAGCGAAGGAGAAATAAAATCCTTTTCAGACAAGCAAATGCTGAGGGAATTCATTATCAAATGGAAAAACATTTCATGTTCTTCAATAGGAAGAATCAATATTGTTAAAATGGCTAGGAGAACCTATCAAACATGGAAAGGCTGAGTGAGTGAGAGGCCCCAGGGAGATTCCTGCTCCCCACAGGGACCTGTGCAAGACTGGGAATGGGGGATCACCCTGCTCCCCCGCACCCTTCCACCACACTTTTAGACTGAGGCAAAGAGTCACCTGAAGGTTTTGTGGGAGCAACTCCCAAGTCCAAGAGGACCTCCACAAGTCTTGGACCCCGGGACAAACCAGTACAGGTGTCACAGCACCAATAGAGGCCACAGTTGCAACGCCGGGGAGCATTAACATTGTTCCACCACTGCTTTTCAACCAGGGCTCAGCTCCAGTTTCTGGCCCAGCAGTCCTGCTTTGACCCGAACTTGGCCACCACCACCCAACTCTGCCACTGGTAGCCATCGGGCAACAATTGCTAGAACCTCCATATGTTCCTCTACTAATAGCATCTTTATCTAACAAAATTTCAGTCTTTTGATCATTTTTTAAAAAGAAAAAAAATGAAAAGGAACAAACAAAATATCTGAGAAATGTGGAATTATGTAAACCCCCACAAGCACTTCACATGAAGATTTTCCCCAAGACACATAATCATCAGATTCTACAAGGCTGACACGTAAGAAAAAATGGTAAAGGCAGTCAGAGAAAAAGGACAGGTCACCTACATAAGGAAGCCCATCAGAATAACAGCAAATCTCTCAGCAGAAACCCCACAAGCCAGAAGAGGTTGGGGGCCTATAGTCAACACTGTTACAGAAAGGAAATTCCAACCAAGAATTTCATATACGTGACTGGGCGTGGTATCTCACACCTATAATCCCAGCACTTTGGGACGCCGAGGCAGGTGGATCACCTGAGATCAGGAGTTTGAGAGTAGTCTGGCCAACAAGGTGAAACCCCTTCTCTACTAAAAAATACAAAAAATTAGCCATGTGTGGTGGCAGGCCCCTGTAATCTTAGCTACTTGGGGGGCTGAGACAGGGAGAATTGCTTGAACCCAGGAAGCAGAGGTTGTATTGAGCTGAGATCGTGCCACTGCACTCCAACCTGAGCGATAGGGTGAGGTTTTTTGTCCAAAAAAAAAAAAAAAAAATTCATATTCGGCCAAACTAAGCTTCATAAGTGAAGGAGACATAAGATCCTTTCCAGACAAACAAATGCTGAGTCAATTCATTACCAAATGGAAAAACATTTCATGTTCTTGGATAGGAAAAATAATATTGCTAACACGGCCATACTGCCCAAAGCAATTTCCAGATTTAATGCTATTACTATCAAACTATCAATAATATTCTTCACATATTCTAAAATTCATATGGAACCAAAAAAGATCCCAAATACCCAAAGCAATCCTAAGCAACAAGAACAAAGCTGAAGGCATCACATTACTTGCCTTCAAATTATATTACACAGCTACAGTAAACAAAACCGCATACTACAGGTACAAAACAAACACATAGACCAATGTTACAGAATAGCTAACTGAGAAATAAAGTCACAGACCTGAAACCATCTGATCTTTAATAAAGTTGACAAAACAAGCAATGGAAAAGAACACCCTGTTCAATAAATGGTGCTGGTGTAACAGGCTAGCTGTATGCAGAAGACTGAAATTGGACTCCTTCTTTACAGCATATACAAAAAATCAACTCAAAGTGGATTAAATTCCTAAATATAAAACCTCAAACTGTAAAAGCCTTGGGAGATAACCTAGGAAATACCATTTTGGACATAAGAACTAGCAAAGATTTCATGAAGAAGATGCCAAAAGCAATTGCAACGAAAGTAAAATGTGAGAAATGGGACCTAATTAAAGTCAAGAGCTTCTGAATAGCAAAAGAAACTATCAACAGAACAAGAAGGCAACCTAGAGAATGGGAGAAAATATTTTCAGTCTATACATCTGACAAAGGTCTAATATCAAGAATCTTCATGGAACTTAAACAAATGTGCAAGCAAAAAACAACCCTGTTCAAATGTGGGCAAAGTACATGAACAGACACTTTTCTAAAGAAGACATACATGTGACCAAGAAGCATATGAAAAAAGCTCAACACCATTGATTATTAGAGAAATGCAAATCAAAACCACAAGGAGACAACATCTCACACCAGTCAGAATGGCTATTACTATAAAGTCAAAAAATAAGAGATGCTGACAAGGTTGAAGAGAAAGGGGAATGTTTATACACTGCTGATGGAAGGGTAAATTAGTTCAACCATTAGGGAAAGCAGTGTGGTGATTCCTCAAAGAACTAAAAACAGAAGTACTATTTGATCCAACCGTCCCACTACTGGTTATACACCCAAAGGAATATAAATTGTTCTACCATTAAGATACATGCACACACATGTTCATTGCAGCGCTTTTCACAATAGCAAAGACATGGAATCAACCTGAATGTCCATCAATGAGAGAGTGGATAAAGAAAATGTGGTAAAAGTGCACTATGGAATACTATGCAGCAATAAAAAACAATGAGATCATTTCCTTTGCAGGAACATGGATGGAGTGAGGCCATTATCAATAGCAAACTGATGTAGGAACATAAAATCAAATACTGCATGTTCTCACTCACAAGTGGGAGCTAAATGATGAGAACATATGAACAGAAAAAAAGGGAACAACAGGCACTGGGGCCTATTTGAGGGAGGAGGGGGTAGCAGGGAGAAGTTCAGAAAAGAAATGAAACTGTCGGGGACTATCTTTAGTACCTAAGTGGCAAAATAATCACTATGTACACCAAAACCCCAAATCAAATATTTATCTATTTAACAAAACTGCACATGTACTCCTAAATCTAAAATAAAATTGGATACTTCTTAAATATTTCCTTTATTTATGTGTCCATCCTTCCACTTATCCATCCATCCATCTTTCCATCCGTCCATCCATTCATTCATGTGTGTTGATAGTTATAATTCCACCTACCTTCAAAAGAGATCTGAGGGGTCTTACGATCAAGGCCAAGGTAAAATGATCACGGGGTAAAAGAAAGAAACAAGTAACATGAGAGGAGAGGACTCTCCACTCTACAAGTCACCTCTGTTTTCCTTTCATCCATCTTTTCTTCTTTGCCTGCTTCCTGTTCTACCTCTTTTCATTAGTCCCTGTTGATAATGCCTGGAGTCACCCAGCACTTTCCTTTAGCTAAGGAGGTGGTACTCCAGCTGAAAAGACTTCAGCCCAGCCAACCTGGACTGTCAGCATTGTCTTTCAGTGGTAAATTATTTAGAATAGGATGAAGTAAGAAACCTGGGGCGATGCTGGAGTGCAGCAGTCTTTGTCAGGCAGAAAGCACAATGGCTAGCACTATAGGAATTATAATTCAATTCCACCACAGCAAAACAGTGAAGATAACTAAATGTTTCCAAAACGAGATTAAGACTTGTAACTGTTTTCTAATTTCAGTGTACAAATGTTAGCAATAGGGCTAAGCATCCCTCTTGAGTATCTTTATAACCAAAGTAGACATATTATTCTCTCCTCCATCCTCATCCTGCCTCTCTCCTGCCCCAAAATAAAACAGTAAGAGTCACCTGTCTGGAATTCTGGAAGACACTCACCTGTGTTAGAATTAAGATCATCAGGCTCTGATTCAGTCCCATTTTGGCTTCCATTTCCCTGAAGAGTGTTCATAGCCATAAGCTTCATCTTCTGCAGTTTCATCGCCTCAGCCATTGCTGCAGCTGTTATACCTAAAATCAGAATTATTCCATTCCATTTATTTATTTATTTATACTAACAATTTCAACTTTTATTTTAGATTTGGGGGTACAAGTGCAGATTTTTCACATGAAAATATTGCATGATACTGAGGTTTGGGCTATGGATGATCCTTTGTAAAATGGGGATGATTTCTTAATGTAATTGAAAGCTGGATAAGTTTATTTTACAGAGCTATGATGCATAGCACAAACCAAAATTAACTTGAATTTGTTAATATTTTTAACAATGTATCTTTCAACTCTTATAATTCCTTCACGCTACAATGAATAGTTTATAAATTTAAAAAATATATATTCAACATATATCTGATCCTCAATTTGAAACACAAATAAAACAAAGATAGTAAAATGCAAATTGTTTAAAACATTCCAAGACTCTTGCTAATGTATTCTTTTGTCTGCTAAGAGTTTTGGATGGTTATTTTGGACAGAACTCACTATGTAGTAAATTCCATCTAAACCAACATTGTCAGTGGGAGCACTCTGAAATTCTGAAAGAAACACCTTTTAGTGTATATCCTCATTAGTGCATATCTAAAGGAACACTATTCTAGTGCATATCCTTGCTAGCACTTTTATAAAGGATAGGGTGCCTCGCCTATGAGGATCAGCTTAGTGGGGAGGGGAAGAAGAAGGAAAAGACTTCAGATATTCTTTCTACCTTTTTGTCTGCCTCATACTTACACACCGAGGAACCAAACGAATGAAAACATGGCATGCCACCTATATAGCCAGCATCTGTAGTATAGTTATAATCTTTTGTATTAATAAAAGTCAGATATTAGAATAAAACTCTCAGCATAATGGTATAAATAGATGGGGTGTGGGGGAATGGCCATAGATTAAAAAGTGAATATGTAAGTTTGAAATTATTTCTCCTAGGAAGTCTATATCAGACAGCAACACAACCATATATAAGGAAATAAATACTAAAAGTACCAGAGAAATACATACTCCAACGATGTCCTCCAAAAAGTCTAGTGAATTCAACTTAATTATATTTAGATAATGTCCCTAATCATCTACTGGTACACTGTTATCATGGGCCAAAAAAAAAAAAATCATCATCATCATCATGTACTAGTACACTGCTACCATGGGCCAAAAAGGAAAAAGAAAAATCTCATAGATTTTGAAGCATTATTTCAGAATTGAGTAAAATTCATCCTACCATAAAAATGTGATTCAAGGAAAAGAAGGCAAACATTGGTTGTTCAAAAAATAACAACAAACAACAACAACAACAAAAACAATAACTGTCATTAGAAGATTCTTATTCTAAGAGGCAAAGTGAATCCTTATCAAACATGTGAGGGGAGGTAAATACAGGCTAAACCATCTGTGTGTTTAGTAGAATAACTAAGGTTCTATTTTGCCATTCTGTATTCCTATGATGCATAGAAAACTCGCAATGAAGCAAACTTTTCATTACATTAGATTGTCTCTAAATCATGGCAAAGAAAAAATCTGAAGGGAAATTTCCTTAGTATTTAAACTGATGATATACATTTGTACATTATCTTGACGGTCCAAGAGATTTTCTTGCCACATCTGATTTAGCTTTATAAAATTCCAATCCCCCAAATAACCCATTCAGCTCCCAAAGGGTATGTCTAGACAGAAAATATGATGGCAATGATTTAAACAAATGGACCCTGCTTAGGACTACCATGACTGAGTGCCTCATAATCAAAACTGTATCAATAAGTTTCGAGAATTTACATTGGCTCCTCAGAACTGAATCCGGCTATGGTAATTACTGAATTAACAGGTAATTTATTATTTGTAGGGTAAATAATGGATTTTGGTGAACAATATATGCTTCCTAACTCTGAAAACTAAAGGTATACAAATATCTAAACCCTCTCACAGATAAAGAAAATTCATGGTAAAATATTTGTCTCATATGATGATATTAAGATAATTAATTAGCAAGACTCCCCACATATTTTTAATTCATACAAAAAATAAGAGCTAGTTTAATTCTTCAGTTTGAAGATGAGGAAACTGGGTCTCAGATTGAACTATTATAGGTCAGTTATTTAGGTGAAGATAAGGAGAAGTCCAAGTTTCCTGATGGAACCTAGATGTATTTGTTAAAGTCCTAAAGTAGTTCACACATGATTTTTTTAAAAAAAATTTCTCTAAAGGATAAGATCCCCTTACTACCTACGGTCATGAATTTTTGTTTTGACTTTTATATAGCTCCTTATACTTGATTCAAAGTTTAGAGGTATAGCCTATATAACATATATTTTGTATTGCCTCATGGTCCAGAAAAAAAAATTATTATTTGACTTTTTATTTTATTTTTTTGAAAACTACTTAGTAGAGGTACGATTGAGATACAAAAATCTGTACATATATAATGTATACAACTTGATGAGCTTGGAGCTAAGTATGTACCCATGAGACCATCACCATAATTTATACCATATTTGCAGTGACTTTAAGCTTATGAAACTCTTAAATCCTATTTGTTTAGTCTTCAGTGCAGCACCTGAATATCTGTGTCTTCAGATAATACCACAGTTAAGGATAGGAAAGCAGTGGAAAAGATGTTTTGGTTTATATGAATTTTTTATTTTTTATTTTTTT
>NW_012119633.1:943909-952150 GCF_000951035.1 Colobus angolensis palliatus | reverse complement strand
GCCCTGCTTCAGCTCTCGCTGGTCAGGCTGCAGTAGCTGACCAGCACCGATTGTCAGGCACTCCAGAGTGAGATGACCCCAGTACCTCAGTTGAAAATGCAGAAATCACCGGTCTTCTGTGTCGCTCGCGCTGGGAGTTGGAGACTCCATATGAATTTTTCATAGCAATTTGGCCTTTTATTCAACTGTTCAATTAAATTCTTATCCTCAGGAAGCTTCTCAGTGTAACACTGGTAGATTTAAAATAGCACTTTATCACCTGGCCACAAGTTCTCAAAATGCAGGTCTGGAATAATTCGTAAAAAGGACAATACATAAAGCTGATTCGGGAGTTATTTAGTTAAATTTTCCTTGGGAATCGAAATTTCAACTTGCACCAGACAACTAGAAAATAGTAAGTTAAATGAAAATGAAAAGATGCCTTTAAAAGTGAAAGTGTTACAATATAGGTAAAAACCCACACATATACCTAGAAGATACCTAGAAGTATAAAAGTTGTCCTTTTCAGTCACTGAATCTGAAAATAACACATTTATATTATGTTCAAGTTACATATATTTAAATTATTGAAATTGGTTTGGAAAGGCAGAGATTCAATTTTACTGAGAAAACATTCACATATTGCACTTACTGATAACTGAGCATTTACTTCTGTAAACTCAGTGCCTTCTATTCTTGTTCACTTAATTTCATTATTGCCTCAGTGTCTAGTCACTGTAATTATCGACCAAGTCATAATGTATAGCCCTTATACTCTTCTTTTTATAATTTAAACATATTTATTAAGTTATTTGATTTGTTATTTTCTTTTTAAAAAACTACTTTACTGAGGTATGATTCAGATATAAAAAGCTGTAAACATATAATGCATAAACTTGATGAGATTGGACATACATATATATCCATGAGACCATCACCATAGTCTATACCATAAACGTCCATAAGTTTCTGCCTACTTTATTATTGTTGTTGTTTGTGTGATAAAAACACATAAAATAAGGCCCACCCTCTTAGCAAAGTTTTAAGTATACAATACAGTATTGTTAACTATAGACACTATGCTGTACAGTAGATCTCTAGGACTTATTCATCTTGTACATCCGAAACTTTGCTCATCTCAACTAATAGCACCCTGTTTCCTCCTCTCCCCAGTGCATGCCAACCACCATTCTAATCTCTGCTTCCATGAGATTGACTATTTTAGATTAATCATATAAGTGGTGTCATGGTGTATGTCCATCTTTCTGGCTTATTTCATTTAGCGTATCATCCTCCAGGTTTATTCATGTTGTCTCAAATGGCAAGATTTCATCCTTTTTAAAAGCTGAATAATATTCCATTGTATATAATATAAAAATACCAGGTTTTTTGAATCCATTCATCCATTATTGGTCATTTAGGTTTTTTCATATATTGGCTATTGTTAATAAAGCAGCAATGAACATAGGAGTGCAGATATTTCTTTGAGATTCTGATTTTACCTCTTATATATATTCAGAAGTGGGATAATTTGATGGTATGATAGTTCTATTTTTAATTATTTAAGAAACCAAAATACTGTTTTCCATACTGGCTAAACTGTTTACATTCTCACCAATATTGTGCAAATGTCCTCTTAATCCACATTTTCACCAACACTTCTTATATTTTAAAAAAAATGATAGTCCTATTAACAAGTGTGAGGTGACATCTCATTATGATTTTGATTTGCATTTCCCTGATGATTAGTGATATTGAACATGTTTTTTCAAAAACCTGTTGGTGATTTGTATGTCTTCTTTCAATAAAAAAATGTATTTTCAGCTCCGTTGCCTATTTATTTATTTATTTATTTATTTATTTATTTATTTAAAGATATTTAGGAAATACAAGTGTCAGTTTCATACATCCATATATTGCATAGAGATAAGGTCTGGACTTTTAGTGTTTATTTTTCGTTATTGAGTTGCAGGATATCCTTATATATTTTGCATACTAATCCTTCGTTACATATATGATTTGAAAATATATTCTCCCATTCCATAGGTTGCCCTTTCACTCTATTGATTGCTTTCTTTGCTGTGTAGAAGCTTTTTAGTTTGATATAGTATCACTTCATATTTGCTTGTGTTACCCACGCTTTTGGTGTCATATCCAAGAAATCATTGCCAAGACCAATGTCAAGAAATTTTATCCCTATGTTTTCTTCTATCAGTTTTGTCATGTCAAGTCTTATATTCAACTCCATTTTTTAAATAAAAGTATACATTTAAGGGGTACCAGTGCAGTTTTATGGATATATTGTGTATTGGTGAACTCTGAATTTTTAGTGTAACAATCATCCGAACAGTTTGCATTGTACCCGTTAAGTAATTTCTCAACCCTCACCCCCTACCTGCCCTCACACCCTTCTGAATCTCCAATGACTATTACTTTACACTCTATGACCATGTATCCATGTTATTTAGCTCCCACTTATAAGTGAGAATATTCAGTGTTTGAATTTTCATTTCTGAGTTGTTGCACTTAATGGCCTCCAGTTCTACCCATGTTGCTGCAAAAGACAAGTCATTCTTTGTTACAGCTAAATAGTCTCCCGTGGTGTATGTGTATACCACATTTTCTTTGTTTTTTAATTTTTTTATTTCAGGTTTAGGGGTACATGAGAAGGTCTGTTGCATAGATAAACATATGTCACGGGGGTTTGTTGTACATATTATTACATCACCCAGGTATTAATCACAGTACTCAATATTTTTTTTTTTTTTGCTAATATCCTCCACCATCCTCTCCCCTAAAGTAGACCCCAGTGTCTGTTGTTCCCTTCTTTGTATTCATAAGTTCCTATCATTTAGCTCTCCCTTATAAGTGAAAACACGCAGTATTTGGTTTTCCGTTCCTGCTTCAGTTTGTTAAGGATTATAGCCTCCAGTTTCATCCATGTTCTCCAAAAAAGCATGATCTTGTTCTTTTTTATGGCCGCATAATATTCCATAGGGTATATGCACCACATTTTCTTTATCCAGTCCATCATTGATGAACATTTAGGTTGATTCCATGTCTTTAGTATTGTGGACAGTGCTGCAATGAACATTTACATGCATGTGCCTTTCTGATAGAATGCTTTATATTCTTCTAGGTGTATACCCAGTAATAGCATTGCTGGGTCAAATGGTGCTTTTGCTTTTAGCTCTTTGAGGAATCCCCATACTGCTTTCTATAAAGATTGAACTAATTCACACTCCCACCAACAGTGTATAAGTGTTCCCTTTTCTTTGTAACCTTGCCAGCATATGTTAATTTTTTTTCTTTTTCATGATACCCATTTTGATGGAGGTGAGATGGTAGCACCTTGTAATTTTGATTTGCATTTCTATAATCATCAGTGATATAGGGTTTTTTTTCATATGCCTGTTGGATGCATGTATGTCTTCTTTTGAAAAGTGTCTGTTCATGTCCTTTGCCACTTTTTAGAGAAATTGTTTTTATCTTGTAAATTTCTTTAAGTCCCTTATAGATGTTGGATATTAGAATTTTGTCAGATGCATAGTTTGCAAATATTTTCCCCTATTCTGTAGGTTGTCTGTTTACTCTGTTAATAGGTTATTTTGCTGTACAGAGCTTTGAAGTTTAATTAGATCTCATTTGTCAATGTTTGTTTTTGTTGTTCTTGCTTTTGGTGTCCTTCTCATGAAATCTTTGCCCATTCCTAGGTCCAGGATGGTATTGCCTAGGTTGTCTTCCAGGGTTTTTATAGTTTTTGGTTATACGTTTAAGTCATTAATCCATATTGAGTTAATTTTTGTATATGCTTTAAGGAAGGTGTCCAGATTCAATCTGCTCCATATGGCTAGCCAGTTATCCCAGCGCCATTTATTAAATAGGGAGTCTTTTCCCCATTGCTTGTTTTTGTCAGCTATGTCAAAGATCAGAGGGTCATAGATATTCACCATTATTTCTGCACTCTCCATTTTGTTCCATTGGTGTATGTGCCTGTTTTTGTACCAGTGCCACACTGTTTTGGTCACTGTAGCCTTGTAGTATAGTTTGAAGTCAGGTAATGTGATTCCTCCAGCTTTGTTCTTTTTGCTTAGAATTGCCTTGGCTATTCCGGCTCTTCTTTAGTTCCATATAAATTTAATTTTTTCTAGTTCCGTGAAGAATGTTTTTGGTAGTTTGATAGGAATAGCGTTAAATTTGTACCTTGCTTTGGGCAGTCTAGCCATTTTAATTATATTGATTCTTCCTATCCATGAGCAAGGAATGTTTTTCCAACCATTTGTGTCTTCTTTGATTTATTTGAGCAGTGTTTTCTAATTATCATTGCAGAGATCTTCCACCTCCCTGGTTAGCTGTATTCCTAGATATTTTAATTTCTTGTGACAATTATGAGTGGGATTGTCTTTCTGATTTGGCTCTCAGTTTGGCTGTTGTTGGTGTATAGGAATGCTAGTAATTTTTGTACATTGATTTTGTATTCTGCAACTTTGCTGAAGTTACGTGTCAGTTGAAGGGGCTTTGGCGCCGAAACTATGGGGTTTTCTAGATATAGAATCATGTCGGCCACAAACAGAGATAGTTTGACTTCCTCTCTTCCTATTCAGATGCCCTTTGTTCTTTCCTTTGCCTAATTGCTCTGGCTAGGACTTCCCATACTATGTTGAATAGATGTGATGAAAGAGGGCATCCTTGTCTTGTTGCAGTTTGCTTGTTCCAGAATGCTTGTTCCAAGCATTCTCCTTGAGGAGAATGCTTCCAGCTTTTGCACATTCAGTATAATGTTTACTGTGGGTTTGTCATAGAAGGTTCTTATTATTTCGAGGTATGTTCCTTCAAAACCTATTTCATTGAGAGTTCTTAACACGCAGAGTTGTTGAATTTTATCAAAAGCCTTTTTCTACGTCTACAGAGATAATCATTTGGTTTTGTCTTTAGTTCTGTTTAGTTCTGTTTATGTGATGAATCACATTTATTGATGTTCATATGTTGAACCAACTGCATCCCGGGGATGAAGCCTACTTGATTATGGTGGATTAGCTTTTTGATGCATTGCAAGATTTGGTTTGCAAATATTTTTATGGAGGTTTTTTGCATCAATATTCATCAAGGATATTCACCTGAAATTTTCTTTTTTTGTTGTGTGTCTGCCATGTTTGGTTTCAGGATGATGATGGTCTCTTAGAATAAGTTGGGGAGGAGTCCCTCCTCTTCAATTGTTTGAAATAATTTCTGTAGCAATTGTATGAGCTCTTCTTTGTACATCTGGTAGAATGTGACTGTGATTCCATCAGGTACTGGGCTTTTTTGGTTAGTAGGCTATTCATTACTGATTCAATTTCGGAGCTC
The DNA here is from genome assembly GCF_000951035.1 of Colobus angolensis palliatus. NCBI lineage: Eukaryota > Metazoa > Chordata > Mammalia > Primates > Cercopithecidae > Colobus > Colobus angolensis. The sequence goes on along the minus strand of NW_012119633.1, from coordinate 946,825 downwards.
GTTATTGGTCTGTTCTGGGAATCAGTTTCTTCCAGGCTCAGTCTTAGGAGGATGTATGTGTCTAGGAATTTATCCATCTCTTCTAGGTTTTCTAGTTTGTGTGTGTAAAAGTGTTTGTAGTAGCTTCTGACAGTTGTTTTGATTTCTCTTGGGTCAGTAGTATCATTCCCTTCATCATTCCTAATTGTGTTTATTTGGATCTTCTCCTTTTCTTTCTTAAGTAGTCCAACTAGTGACCTATTTTATTTTATTAAAAAAAAAATTCCTGGATTTACTGATCTTTTGAATGGTTTTTATGGGTCTCAGTTTCCTTCAGTTCAGCTCTGATTTTTGTAATTTCTCATTTTCTGTGAGGTTTGGGGTTGATCTGTTCTTGCTTCTCTAATTCATTCAGCTCTGAAATTAGCTTGTTAATTTGAAATCTTTCTAACTTTTTTATGTGCGCATTTAGTGCTATGAATTTCCCTGTTAACGCTGCCTTCTATGTGTCCCAGAGATTCTGGTACATTGCATCTTTGTTCTCATTATTTTTAAAGAACTTACTGATTTCCGCCTTAATTTCATTATTTACCCCAAATCATTCAGGAACATTTTGTTCAATTTTCATATAATTGTATACTTTTTTAGATATTTTCATTGTGTTGATTTCTATTTTTATTGAGCTGTGATCTGAAAATGTGTTTGGAATGATTTTGCTTCTTTTCCATTTGTTCAGGATTGTTTTATGTCCAATTATTTAGTTGATTTTAGAGTATCTGCCATGTGGCAATGAGAAGAATGAATATTCTGTTGTTTTAGGGTGAAGACTTCTTTGAAGGTCTATCAGATCCATTTGGTCCAATGCTGAGTTTATGTCCTCAATATCTTTGTTCATTTTCTTATTCAATGATCTATCTAATACTGTCAGTGGAGTGCTGAAATCTCTCACTCTTATTTTGTGGGAGTCTATGTCTCTTTGTATGTCTCTAAGAGCTTACTTTCTGAATCTGGATGTTCCTGTGTTGGGTATATTTATGATAGTTAGCTCTTCTTGTTGAATTGAACACTTTACCATTATGTAATGCTCGTCCTTGTCTTTTTTATCTTTATTGGTTGGAAATCTGTTTTTCTGAAATTAGAATTGCAACTCCTGTTTTTGTTTTCTGTTTTCAATTTGCTTGATAGATTTTTCTACATCCCTTTATTTTGAGCCTATGAGTGTCATGACATGTGAGGTGGATCCCTTGAAGACAGAATACTATGGGTTCTTGCTTTTTTATCCAGCTTGCCACTATGTACCTTTTAAGTGGGGCATTTAGCCCATTTACATTCAAGGGTCATATTGATATGTGTGGATTTGATATTTGTCATTATGCTGTTAGCTGGTAACTATGTTGGCTTGTTTGTGTGATTGCTTTACAGTGACACTGGTTTATATGTTTAAGTGTGTTTTTGTATTAGCTGATAGTAATCTTTCCTTTCTATTTTAGTGCTCCTTTCAAGACCCCTTGTAAGACACTTCTAGTGGTAATAAAGTCCCTCAAAATTTGCTTATCTAAAGAGGATCTTATTTCTCCTTCACTTAGGAAGCTATGTTTGGCTGGATATGAATTATTGGTTGAAGATATTTTTCTTTAAGAAGATTTATTATTATTAAATAAATATAGGCCCCCAATCTCTTAAGGCTTGTAGGATTTCAGTTGAGAGGTCTGCTGTTAGCCTCATGGGAATCCCTTTGAGGGTGACCCGGCCTTTCTCTCTAGGTGCATTGTACATTCTTTCCTTCATTTCAATCTTGGAAACTCAGATGGTTATGTGTCCTCGGGATGATCTTCTTGTGTAGAATCTTGTAGGAGTTCTCTGTATTTGCTGAATTTGACTCTTGGCCTCTCTAGCAAGGTTGGGAAGTTTTCTCTTTTTATTTATTTATTTATTTATTTATTTATTTATTTATTTAAAGATATTTAGGAAATACAAGTGTCAGTTTCATACATCCATATATTGCATAGAGATAAGGTCTGGACTTTTAGTGTTTATTTTTCGTTATTGAGTTGCAGGATATCCTTATATATTTTGCATACTAATCCTTCGTTACATATATGATTTGAAAATATATTCTCCCATTCCATAGGTTGCCCTTTCACTCTATTGATTGCTTTCTTTGCTGTGTAGAAGCTTTTTAGTTTGATATAGTATCACTTCATATTTGCTTGTGTTACCCACGCTTTTGGTGTCATATCCAAGAAATCATTGCCAAGACCAATGTCAAGAAATTTTATCCCTATGTTTTCTTCTATCAGTTTTGTCATGTCAAGTCTTATATTCAACTCCATTTTTTAAATAAAAGTATACATTTAAGGGGTACCAGTGCAGTTTTATGGATATATTGTGTATTGGTGAACTCTGAATTTTTAGTGTAACAATCATCCGAACAGTTTGCATTGTACCCGTTAAGTAATTTCTCAACCCTCACCCCCTACCTGCCCTCACACCCTTCTGAATCTCCAATGACTATTACTTTACACTCTATGACCATGTATCCATGTTATTTAGCTCCCACTTATAAGTGAGAATATTCAGTGTTTGAATTTTCATTTCTGAGTTGTTGCACTTAATGGCCTCCAGTTCTACCCATGTTGCTGCAAAAGACAAGTCATTCTTTGTTACAGCTAAATAGTCTCCCGTGGTGTATGTGTATACCACATTTTCTTTGTTTTTTAATTTTTTTATTTCAGGTTTAGGGGTACATGAGAAGGTCTGTTGCATAGATAAACATATGTCACGGGGGTTTGTTGTACATATTATTACATCACCCAGGTATTAATCACAGTACTCAATATTTTTTTTTTTTTTTTTGCTAATATCCTCCACCATCCTCTCCCCTAAAGTAGACCCCAGTGTCTGTTGTTCCCTTCTTTGTATTCATAAGTTCCTATC
>NW_012119633.1:910912-943134 GCF_000951035.1 Colobus angolensis palliatus | reverse complement strand
AGCATCACTCGCCATCAGAGAAATGCAAATCAAAACCACAATGAGATACCATCTCACACCAGTTAGAATGGCCATCATTAAAAAGTCAGGAAACAACAGGTGCTGGAGAGGATGTGGGAAGTTTTCATGGACAATCTTCTAAAACATATTTTCCAAGTTGTTTGCTTCTCCCCTTCCCTTTCTGGGGTGCCAGTGATTTGTAGATTTTGCCTCTTTACATAATCCCATATTTCCTGGAGATTTTCGTCATTCATTTTTATTTTTTTTCTTTATTTTTGTCTGGCTGTCTCATTTCAGAAACCCAGTCTTCAAATTCCAAGATTCTTTTATCAACTTGGTTTATTCTACTGCTAACACTTGTGATTGCATTGTGAAATACTTCTATTGTGTTATTCAGCTCTGCCAGACACGTTAGGTTCTTCTTTACACTGACTGTTTTGTCCTTCAGCTCCTGTATCACTTTATTGTGATTCATATTTTCCTGGGATTGGGTTTTGCCAACCTCCTAAATCTCAGTGATCTTTGTTCCTATCCATATTCTGAATTCTATTTCTGTCATTCCAGGCAGTTTTGTCTGGTTAAGAACTCTTGTTGGAGGACTGGTGTGATCATTTGGAGAATGTATGACACTCTGGCCATTTTAGTTATCAGAGTTCTTACGCTGGTTCTTTCTCATCTCTGTGTGTGGTTGTTCCTTTAATTGTAGTGTAAATTGAATACAGTCAATAGAGTTCTTTTTTGGATGTTTTCACTGGGCCAAGGCTTTGTGTAGTGTCTTTATTTGAAGCTGACTTTTTGTCTGTGGTTTCACAGAGGGAAATGTTAGTAAAGTATTGTTGGGGTTGAAGCTTTGGGATGTGATACTTAGCCTTATTGGTCAGTTGGTAGACTCTTGCTTGGTTGTGTGGCTCCCCTATGTTTCCTCACAGTTGCAGCTGTGTTCCCCCTCCTGCTCTGAAAGGGTGGCTTCCTCTCCCCCTTGAGTGCTGGCTGTAGTTCATGACTTGGCCCTCCTTAGCTGCCTACTGCAGTTCCTAGGCGATCTCAGTGTTCATGTTCCTTCCCCAGCTCAGAGGCACTAGATGAAGAGATCTTAGTGGTTGTGGCCAAGGGTTATTTTGCTTGACTCTTGGGGAATCTGCCACAGAGAGAGATGCAGGTGTAAGCAATCACTCCATCCAGTCATCCCAAGAGGGAAGGTTTGTGCTTTGGGCCCAAGCCAGGGGTTTACTGTCTGGTTATGAACCGTGAGAGGTGTGTGAGGCATGTGGGAGACGAACTGGCCTCCTCTCCTTGTGTCAACTGCAGCTTGTTGGAGATGTGGATAAAGCACTTAGGGTCTTCGCTTCTTCATTAGTCTGGGAGTGGCAAGGACAGTTCCACAGCAGAAGCAGCGACAGAGAGGCTTTCAGTTGCCCTTGGAGGCTCTGTCCAGGGAGTTGCTGAGTTTGTACTGGCTCAATAGCTCTGGCGGGGGGTGGCTGGAAGCACAGACTGGAGGGCCTGTCCAGTGAGGAGATACGGGAACAGGCACCCGTGTAACAATCTGGCCAGTTTTCCATAGAGTTGCTGCAGTATGCTTGGGGCCCGCTCCAGTCCCTAGTCACCTGGGATTTTCCAGAACCCAGAGGTGTCATCAGTGAAGGATACAAAACAGCAAAGATGGTAGTCTGTCCCTCCCTCTAGGAGCTTTATCACAGGGAGGTACAAACCTGTTGCTGTTCCAAAAGCACCTGTAGGAAGTTAGTGGAGACCCCAGTTGGGAGGTACCTCTCAGTGAGGAGAAATAGGATCAGGCATCCACTTAAAGCAGCAGTCCAATCATGTTTTGGTAGATCAGCTGTGCTATGCAGGGGAATCCCTTCTGCCCTGGGTCAGCTCAGAATCTTCAAAGCCTGATAGCTGGAATTACTAAGGTGCCCCAGTAGCAAAGATGGTAGCCTGCCCCTCCACCAAGGAGCTCCTTCTTAGGGAGGTGCAATGCCACTACTTGTAGCTGGCTGTAATTCTAAACCAGTGGGTCTTATATTGTGATGTGCATTGGAAGTGGGGCCTGCAGGCTGTTACTGTTCAGCCCCCTGGATTCAGCCTCTTTCCTAGGGGTATGTACCATAGTCTAACCTACCACTTTGCAGGAGCTGCAGCTAATTTTGCCAGTAAGCCCAAGTATCTAAGGCTCCAGGGCCTCCAACGCATGCCTGAGCAACTGCTCTGCCATAATTCCATATAGCTCTGTCTGTCAGACTGAAGACTGAAGGCCTTGGTGGACTGGGTTCACAAGGACATCTCCTGACCCGAGGGTTGCAAAGATCTGTGGGAGAAGTGTGGTTTCCCAGAGTCGCTCATTCATTCACCACTTCCCTGGGCAAAGCTCCATGTTGCTCCCAGGTGGGCTGTTTTCCAGTCTTGCTTTTCTTCATTCTCTGTGGGTCAAGTTGTTTCCTGGATCAATTCCAATGTGAGTACCTGGATGTTACAGTTGAAGATGTTGCGTTACTCTCTCAATTTCTGTTCCTCTCTGTGAGAACCACACACACTAGCTGCTTCTAGTTGGCCATCTTGGTCACTCACCGCTACCATATTTTCTTTATCCAGTCATTCACTGATGGACATTTAGGTTGATTTCATATCTTTGCTATTGTGACTAGTGCTGCAATAAACATATAAGTGCAGGTACATTTCGGATATAATGATTCCTTTTCCTTTTGGTAGATACCCTGTTGTGGGGCTGCTGGATCGAATGGTAGTCCTACTTTTAGTTCATTGAGAAATTTCCATACTGTTTCCATAGAGGTTGTACTAATTTACATTCCCACTAACAGTGTATAAGCATTTCCTTTCTCCATATCCTCACCAACAGTTGTTATTTTTTTTTTTCCTTTTTAAAAATAGCCAGTCTGACTGTTATAAGATAATATCTCATTATGGTATTAATTTGAATTTATCTGATGAATAGTGACATTAAGTATTTTTTCACATGCTTGTTTGTCATCTGTATGTCTTCTTTTCAAAAATATCTTATTCATAGCCTTTGCCCACTTGTTAATGCAGCCTTTTTTTTTATTTGTTGTTGAGTTGTTTAAGTTTCTTATAAATTATGACTATCAATCCCCTGTTGGATGCAGAGTTTGCAAATATTTTCTCCCACTTTGTCAGTGGTCTGTTCACTCTGTAGATTATTTCTTTTTCTGTGCCAAAAGTTTTTAGTTTAATTCCCATTTGTCTATTTCTGTTTTTATTGTTTGTGCTTTTGAGGACTTAGTCATGGATTCATTGCTTAGACAATTGTCCAGATGAATTTTTCCTGAGTTTTCCTTGATATTTTTATAATTTCAGGTGTTACATTTAACTCATTAGCTCTGGAGCTAGTTTTTTCATATGGTGAGAAACAGGGATCCAGTTTCATTCTTCTGCATATAGTAATACAATGTTCCCAGCACCATTGAAGAGGGTGGGTGTCCGTTCCCCAGTGTATGTTTTGTCAACTTTGTTAAACATCAGTTGGCTGTACGTATATGGCTTTATTTCTGGGATCTCTATTCTGTTCCACTGATCTATGTGTCTGTTTTAACACCAGTTTCTTGTTGTTTTCATGTATAATTTGGGATCAGGTACTGTGATGCCTCTACCCTTGTTCTTTTTGCTTAAGATTGCGTTGGCTATTCAGGCTCTTTTTTGGTTCCATATGAATTTTAGGATTTTTTAAAAAATATTGTGAAAAATGACATTGGTATTTTTTTAAATTTAACTTGTACTTTAGCTTTTGGGGTACAAGTACAGGTTTAGTATGTAGGTAAACTTGTGTTACGAGGGTTTGTTATGCAGATTCTTTCATCACTCAGGTACTATGTCTAGTACCCATTAGTCTGCTCCCTCCTCCCAACCTCCACTCTCTGGTAGGCCCCAGTATATGTAGTTCCCTTCTATGTGTCCATGTGTTCTCATCATTTAGCTCCCACTTAAAAGTGAGGATATGTGGTATTTGCTTTTCTGCTCCTGCATTAGTTTGCTAAGGATAATATTCTGCAATTCCATCCACGTACGTGCAAAGAACATGATTTTGTTCTTTTTTATGGCTGTATAGTATTCCATGGTGTATATATACCACATTTTCTTTAATCAATCTACCACTGGTGGAAATTTAGGTTGATGCCATGTCTCTACCATTGTGAATAGTGCTGCAAATGTCTCTGGGTATAATAATACCATTCAACACAGCAATCCTGTAATGGGAATTGCCGAGTTGAATAGTATTTTTTTAGGACTTTGAGGAATAGCCACACTGTTTTCCATGATGGTTGAATTATCTTACACATCAACCAACAATATATAAGTGTTCCTTTTTCTCTGAAAACTAACAAGCATCCGTTATTTTTTTGGCTTTTTACTAATAGCCATTCTGACTCGTGCTAGATGGTATGTCATTGTGGTTTTGATTTGCATTTCTCTAATAATCAGTGATGTTGAGCTTTTTTTTCATAGGCTTCTTGGTCACATGTGTGTCTTCCTTTGAAAAGTGTCTGTTCATGTCCTTTGCCTGTTTTTTAGTGGGGTTATTCAGTTTTTTCTTGTAAATTTGTTTAAGTTTATTATAGATGCTGTATATTTAAACTTTGTCACAGGAATACATTGAAAAGAATTTCTCCCATTCTGTAGGTTACATGTTTACTCTGTTGATACTCTCTTTTGCTGTATAGAAGCTCTTTAGTTTAATTAAATCTCAACTGTCAATTTTTGTTTTTGTTGCAATTGCTTTTGGTGTCTTTGTCATGAAAACTTTGCCCATTTCTATGTCCAGAATGGTATTGCATAGACTATATTCTAGGGTTTTTATAGTTTGGGGTGTTACATTTAAAACTTTAATCCATATTGAGTTAACTTTTGTGTGTGATGTAAGAATGGGGTATTGTGTCAGTCTTCTGCATATGGCTAGCCAGTTATCCCAATATCATTGATTGAATAGGGAGTTCTTTCCCCATTGCTTGTTTTTGTCAGTGTTATCCAAGATCAGGTAGTTGTAGTCGTGTGGCCTTATTTCTGGGCTCTCTATTCTGTTTCATTGGTCTACGTTTATGTTTCTGTACCAGTAGCATGCTGGGTATTTTTTGTTGTTTTTTGTTTGTTTGTTTGTTTTTGTTAATTTGTTTGTTTTGAGATGGAGTTTCACTCTTGTTGCCCAGGCTGCAATGCAATGGTGTGATCTCAGCTCACTTCAACCTCTGCCTCCTGGGTTCAAGTGATTCTGCTGTCTCAGCCTCTTGAGTAGCTGTGATTACAGGCTCCTGCCACTACGCCCAGCTCATTTTTGGTATTTTTAGTAGAGATGGAGTTTCACCATGTTGACCAGGCTGGTCTCGAACTCCTGACCTCAGGTGTTCTGCCTGTCTTGGCCTCCCAAAGTGTTGAGATTACAGACGTGACCCACCACACCCAGCCTAGCATGCTGTTTTTGTTAATGTAGCCATGTAATACAGTTTAAAGTCAGGTAGCATGATCCCTCAAGCTTTGTTCCTTTTACTTAAAATTGCCTTGGGTATTTGGGCTCATCTTGGCTCCATATGAATTTTAAAATAGTTATTTCTGGGTTTGTGAAAAATGTCATTGATAGTTTAATAGCAATAGCACAGAATCTATCAATTGTTTTGGGAAGCATGACCATTTAAAAAATATTAATTATTTCTATCTATGAGTATGGGATGTTTTTCTATTTGTTTGTGTCATCTCTGATTTCTTTGGGCAGTGTTCAGTAGTTCTTCTTGAAGGGATCTTGCACCTCCCTGATTAGCTGTATTCCTAGGTATTTTATACTTTTTGTAGCAATTGTGAATGAGATTGTGTTCATGATTTGATTCTCAATTTGACTGTTGTTGGTGTATAGGAATGCTAGTAATTTTTTTGCATTGATTTTATATTTTGAGATTTCATTGAAGTTGTTTATTAGCTTAAGCAGATTTTGGGCCAATACTATGGGGTTTTCTAGATATAGGATCATGTCATCTGCAAACAGAAATTGCTTGACTTCCTCTCTTTCTATTGGCATGCAGTTTATTTCTTTCTCTTGATTGATTGCTCTGCCCAGCACTTTCAATATTATGTTGAATAGGAGTGGTGAGAGAAGGCATTCTTGTCTGATGCCAGTTTTCAAGGGGAATGCTTCTGGCTTTTAACCATTAAGTATCATGTTGGCTGTCGGTTTGTCCTAGATGTCTCTTATTATTTTTCTTATTATTTTGAGGTATGCTCCTTCAATACCTAGTTTGAGAGGTTTTCTTTTTTTTTTTTTTCCACCATGAAGCGTTACATTTTATCCAAAGCCTTTTCTGCATCTATTGAGATAATCATCTCGTTTTGTCATCGGATCTGTTTATATGACGAGTCACATTTACTGCTTTGTGCATGTTGAAGCAACCTTGCATTCCAGGGATAAAGCTTACTTGATTGTGGTATATAAGCTTTTTGATGTGCTGCATAATTTATTTTGCCAGTATTTTGTTGAGGATTTTTGCATCTGGTGTTCATGAAGGGTATTAGCCTGAAGTTTTCTTCTTTCATTATGTCTCTACCAGGTTTTGGCATCAGGATAATGCTGGCCTTATAGAATGAGTTAGGGAGGAGTCCCTCCTTCTCAACTTTTTGGGGAATATTTTCAGCAGGCATGGTACCAGCTCTTCTTTTTATATCTAGTATAATTCAGCTGTGAGACTTTGATATTTTGAAAAAGATTGCAGGGAATCTGTAGATTGCTTTGGGCAGTACGGTCATTTTAATTATATTAATTCTTCTAATTCATGAGCATGGTATGTATTTCCATTTGTTTTTGTCCTCTATAATTTCTTTCATTCTTGTTTTGTAGTTTTCTTTTACAGATCTTTCACTTTCTTGGTTAAATATATTCCTAGGTATTTCAATTTTCGTAGCTATTACAAATGGGATTAACTTTGTTCTCAGCTTGTTGTTGTTGGCATATACAAATGCCACTGATTTTCGTACCTTGATTTTGTGTCCTGAAAATTTACTAAATTCATTTATCAAATCTAAGTATTTTGGTGGAGGCTTTTGGTATTCTAAATATAAGATCATGTCATCTTCAAAGTGGACCAATTTGACTTCCCTGTTTCCACTTTGAATGTCTTTTATTTCTTTCTCTTGCCTAATGGCTCTGGCTAGAATTTTCAGTAATATGTTGAGTAGAAGTGGTGAAAGTGGGCATCTTTGTCTCATTCTAGTTCTTAGGAGGATTGCTTTCATCTTTTCCCCATTCAATATGTTGTTGGCTGTAAGTTTGTTATGTATGGCTTTTATTATTTTGATGTATGTTCTATGTTGATATGCTTCAGATTTGTCTCCCTGCCCAAATCTCATGTCAAATTGGAGGAAGCAGTGGTGTGAGGTGATTGGATAATGGGAGTGGATTTTCCACTTGCTGTTCTCCTGATAGTGAGTGAGTTCTCATGACATCAGATGGTTTAAAGGTGTGTGACACTTCCCCCTTCACTTGTTCTCTCTCTCATGCTCAGCTATGGTAAGAAATGCTTGTTTCTCCTTCAACTTCCACCATGATTGTAAGTTTCCTATGGCCTCCTAGTAGTGCTTTCTGTATGGCCTGTGTAACTGTGAGTCAATTATACCTCTTCTCTTCATAAATTACCCAGTCTCAGTTGTTGAGGGTTTTTATTATGAAAGGATGCTGAATTTTATCAAATGCGTTTTTCTGCTTCTGTTGAAATGGTCATGTTGTTTTTGTTTTTAATTCTGTTAATATGGTGAATCACATTTGTTGATTCAGGTGTGTTGAAACATGCTTCCATCTCCTGTGTGAAAACCACTTGATCATGGAGTATTATCATTTAGTTCTGCTTCTTTTAGCTGTGCTGTTGGATTTGGTTTGCTAGTATTTTATTGAGGGTTTTTGTATCTATGTTCATTGGGGATATTGGCCTGTAGTTTTCCTTTTTTAGTTGTGTGCTTGTCTGGCTTTGGAATCCAGGAAATATTGGCCTTGTAGAAGGAGTTAGGAAGTATTCCTTCCTTTTAGATACTTTGAAAGAGTTTTAAGAGGATTGGTACCAGTTCTTCTATGCATGTCTGGAAGAATACATCCGTGAATTTTTCTAGTCCTAGGATTTTTATGTGTGTGTCCCGAGATTGTTTTTAATTATTACTGATTAAATCTTACAGCTTATTGTTGGTCTGTTCAACATTTCTTCCTTGTTCAATATTGGGAGGTTGTATATTTAAAAGAATTTATCCAATTTCTCTGTTTTTTTAATTTGTGAGTGTATAGTCCGTCATAGTAGTCTCTAAAGATCTTTTGTATTTCTGTGGTACCATTAGTAATGTCTCTTTTTTCATTTTTAATTATGTTTATTTGCATCTCCTCTCTTCTTAGTTTGTCCAACTAGAGTTTTATCCATTTTGTTTCTCTTTCAAAGAAAGATTTCATTTCCTTTATCCTTTGTACTTTTTGATCTTTATTTCATTTAGTTCACTCTAATCTCTGTTTTTGTTTGTATGTTTGTTTTTTGGCTAGCTTTGGGTTTCGTTTGCTCTTCTTTTACTAGTTTCTTGAGGTGCAACATTTGGCTATTAATTTGTGGTCTATTTTTTTTTGATATAGGAATTTCACTCTATAAATTTCTCTCAGCACTGCCTTTGCTGTATCCCATAGGTTTTATTATATTGTATCTTCATTTTTGTTGTGGAAAAGTTTTTAATTTCCATCATAATTTTGTCATTGACCCAAAGAACTCTCAGGAGCATTTTGTTTAATTTCCAGGTATATGTATAGCTTCTAGAATTCCTCTTGGTGTTGATTTCTAGTTTTATTTCTCTGAGGTCTGAGAAAATACTTGATATGGTTTTAATTTTAAACAATTTATTGAGAGTATCTTTAATTCATTGTGAGTTGATTTTTGTGTTTGCTGAAGGGTTCACCTTCATCCTCTGAAGTGAATACTAAGTTTTCCCAGCACCATGTATTGGAGGGACTACCTTGTCCCTACTGTGTATTCTTTCTACATCCTCTTCTTAACTTAAAATTCAACATAATATTTTGAAAAATAACCCATATTATGAATGTGTGTGTGTGCACATGTGTATGATTATTATAATTGTTAGCACGTATATTAGGTCCAAATTGAGGCTTAGAATGTTGAGAGAAGTTCTTAAGTGTTACAATAACTTTAATAAACATCTAAATCAAATCCTCCATTTTATAAATGCAAAACTCTAAGTCTAGAGTGGAAAAGTGAAGCAGGGGCTAAAGATAACACGGTCAGTCAGTGGTAGAGCCGTAAAGTCCACACAAAATGGAAAACTTCAAATAATTGGATGGCGTTCCATGTCAAACGGAGGTAATGAAACCTTTTTGCCCTAGTGCTTTCTTTACTAATCCCAAAATTCATAATCTTGACCTGAACGTATTTAAAACTCTCTAAAATGGATCCGCAGAGATACCTGATATGTCACTAACCAGAATAAAGGAGAAATTGCATCATATAACTTTTCTGGACTTCAGTTTATTCATGTGCAAAATGGAGTTCAGCCAGATTGTCCTTGAGATCCTTTATGAGTCTATGATTCCATCTAGATTTGCTTTGTACTAGAGAGTCTTCTGAAATTCCAGTTTTTAAAATCATTCATGCATGCTCTAAAACAAAGTTTTTCTTGTACTCCTTTCTCACTAGTAAACAAGGATTTGATTTACAACTTTATGTCATCTACAGTCCTTAAACTAGCAGTGTGTGAAGAAAAAATGATGGCTTGCAATATAATTTACAAGGAAAAGAAACAAAAATGTTTGGTGACTTTGGGTTCCTCCACTGATGTGAACTATGTCCTTCCCATCATATTAGTTTGAAATATTTTCTGTCAATACTGTGAGCAAGTAAATTAACCAAGGGAGAGCTATGAGTAATCAAACCTTGAAGTTTACAATGAATTAAATATAATGGTGAGTCAGTTCACTGCAATATGGTTTTATATTTTAAAAATAATGCAATTAAATTAACAGTCAAGGCATTGCAATTGATAATATCCCTCCAAAAATGAAAAGCAGTTTAGATCTGCTATATTATTTCCATCTATCTGTCAAGTACCGTGTGTTAGCTTGTTTGTTGTTGCAATCAAAGCTACTTTGGGTCAAATATGATGTATCAAAATATGAATAATAAAACATCTGTTGGTATGAAATGTTTCACATGGAATCTACTGGAAGCAATTTTGAAATTCTCTACAAATCAACTGGGAAGATGTAAATCTTTCCAAACAGAGGTAGTATCTGGGTGTATTTTCAGTTGATGCCTAGGCTCTGAATTCTACTAAGAAAAATGCTAGAGACTGAAAAAGCAAAGAAACCACATGAAAGTATTTACAGGTTAACCAAATGAGGAACAAAAATTCCGGTGGTTTTTAAGTGTCACCATTCATGGATAGACACAAGATTAAAATTTAGTTCAATTCTATGACTGTAAGGGAAAAGTTGACAAAATACAGCTTTGGAAGGATCTCAAAACATTCAACAGGAGCTGCATTTTGCTACATATCAGCGAAGTCTTCAAATGATGTGAACACTAGAAGTTGACTATATTTTGCAAATATCTGTTGAGTTACAGATAGATATTAAGAGAGAATACACTCAGTCTGTGCTAAAGTTCCACTTGCTTCACCAAAACAACAGTTGGAGGATGTACAATCAGGCAGTGAATTTGCAGTTACCTTTCTGCAAATGCATAATAGGCACTTCAGTTGCCTGTAATCCAAGCTACTCTGGAGGCTGAGGCAGGAGAATCACTTAAATCCAGGAGGCGGAAGTTGCAGTGAGCTGAGATAGTGCCACTGCACTCCAGCCTGGGCAACAGAGCAAGACTCAGTTTAAAAAAATGTTTAATAAGCTCTTCAGACACCCCTGTTACATCTACTGTTAAAATACTAAAAGCAAAAGAAAAGCACTATACAGAATCTGTCTTATATCAACTTTTTCCAAACTACTTTTCATTTGACTACTTGTTCCACAAAATGTTAAAAGAGCATCTATTTAAAAATGGAGAAATTGGGTAAGAAATTTCCCAGGCCAAATTAGGTAACAATGAGTTAATAAAAACCTTACCTAGCACTTGTCATATGCCACAAGCTCTCTCTCGTTCATATATATATATATATATATATATATATATACACACACACACACACACACACACACATATATATATATACACACACACACACACACACACACACACACAATTCAAAGCAACCTTAAGAGGGTAATAACATTACTATTTTCATTTCTCAGATGAGTAAACCAAGACAGAAACTGAATAATTTGTCTAATTTCATGCAGCTAATAAATCTTGAAATTGGGGTTTAAACCCAGTTACTCCAGGTTTTTTTATGGCAGTTTTTTTTAAAGCTTTACACATGTAATATTTTAATGAATTTCCAAAAGAGACATAAAATGGAATACCTATTATTTGATCTAAAGATACTAAAACTCTGTAGAACACAGTTTGAGAAATGCTGCACTAAATCTATTTCTTTTAGCAAAGGATATAAACTCAACTTCATCTGCTTGGATACTATTATTTTCCGAATTTGAATTTAAGCTGTATATTGATATCAGGATTTCTTAAAATTTATATAAAGTTCATCTGTTCTCTCATTGAGTAATCGTGAGTTATACTTGTCTGTTGGTAGCTTATTTTTATTATTTACTTATTTATTTATTTTTTGAGACAGGGTCTTGCTCTGTTGTTCAGACTGGAGTGCAGTGGCACAATCCCAGTTCACTGCAGCCTCAACCACCGCAGACTCAATGGATACTCCCACCTCAGCCTCCTGAGACTACAGGCATGTGCCACTAAGCCTGGCTATTTTTTTTTTCTTTTTTTATTCTGCAGAGACAGGGTTTCACTATGTTGCTCAGGCTGGTCTTGAACTTCTGAGTTCAAGTGATCCAACCACCTGTTTCCCAAAGTGCTAAGATTAGAGGCATGGGCCAACGCACCCAGCCCACTGGTGATATTTTAAATTGTAAATGTTTCCTCTTTTTCTACCTTATAATTAAAAGAATTATTAATTGTCTTTCTTGTACCACTGAATACATAATCTTCTTGTTTAAGAAAATTTGAGCCGTAATAACTCTTAATATTACATACAAATTCCAGTAAGTTGCACTCTGCCCTAAGGTGACTTATTTGAGCATTTTTATAGAGTATTACGGGATGTTTCAAGATCATTTTTAAGGAATTTCCAGCCCTGACTTGCCATAGGACTATGATATCTAAATCAGAATATCAGAAGTGGTATGATCAGCAAATGCCATTGTGATTCGAGGAGAGAGTGTACATTAGACATAGACTAGAGGTGACAAAACACTCCTAATTTCTGACATTGGACCAAGAGTGATTCTTTCCATGCCTAGTTAGCCCAGAAATTCAAGAAGACTACCTGAAATGCTGGGAACCCAAGAAAATTAGCAGCAACATATACTCCTTTTTTTTAGAAAGGCAGTTCTGTCTGTAGAAAAGCAGCAATACTTTGCAAAATACAGTACAATAAATTTCCCTTTATAAGTAGAATAAATGGGAAATTAACCTCAAATTCAATAATATATTTTAGTCTAAAATTGAATTGTAGTGCTAACTTCTGCACAGCAGCTAATGAAAATTCAAATGTGTTCTGTACTTGTTAAAAGGTATCAAACTGCCAGTAGGAGAATATTAAATCTCAATAATGAACCACCTTCCAGAAAGGTAATTGGCTTCCTAAAGATCACTTCTCTTGTGGCTTTTCAGTAGCCATTCTTCCCTCGGATATACCACATAAATGCCAGAGAATCAACCGTGCAATCAATTCTCCACTCTTCAGAATAGTGATTCTCAACCACTGTCATGCTCTGTTGCTGCAGAGAGCAACTACTATGATTCTTAGTTGTTTTTATTCAACATTGTGATAGTTTGTGTTTTAAATATGTGTATACTACTTAAATGAAGGACAAAGAATCCAGCAATACAACCCCATCAAAAAGTGGGGAAAGGATATGAACAGACATTTCTCAAAGGAAGACATTCATGCAGCCAACAGACACATGAAAAAATGCTCATCATCACTCGCCATCAGAGAAATGCAAATCAAAACCACAATGAGATACCATCTCACACCAGTTAGAATGGCAATCATTAAAAAGTCAGGAAACAACAGGTGCTGGAGAGGATGTGGAGAAATAGGAACACTTTTACAGTGTTGGTGGGATTGTAAACTAGTTCAACCATTATGGAAAACAGTATGGCGATTCCTCAAGGATCTAGAACTAGATGTACCATATGACCCAGCCATCCCACTACTGGGTATATACCCAAAGGATTATAAATTATTCTACTACAAAGACACATGCACACGTATGTTTATTGCGGCACTATTCACAATAGCAAAGACTTGGAATCAACCCAAATGTCCATCTGTGACAGACTGGATTAAGAAAATGTGGCACATATACACCATGGAATACTATGCAGCCATAAAAAAGGATGAGTTTGTGTCCTTTGTAGGGACATGGATGCAGCTGGAAACCATCATTCTTAGCAAACTATCACAAGAAGAGAAAACCAAACACTGCATATTCTCACTAACAGGTGGGAACTGAACAATGAGATCACTTGGACTCGGGAAGGGGAACATCACACACTGGGGCCTATCATGGGGAGGGGGGAGGGGGGAGGGATTGCATTGGGGAGTTATACCTGATATAAATGATGAATTGATGGGTGCTGACGAGTTGATGGGTGCAGCACACCAACATGGCACAAGTATACATATGTAACAATCCTGCACGCTATGCACATGTACCCTAGAACTTAAAGTATAATAAAAAAAAAAAAAGAATCCAGCAATACATCTAGAAATGTTAATTGATCTAAAAAGCTGCATTTTTAATGTTGCTTGCGACATATTTATGATAATTTAATATGTAATTCATAACATCAAGAAAACAGCGAGGATAGTGCTTGTCTAGCCCGAATTATGATGTGTGTATGTACATCATACATACATATGATGTAAAGAATACTGAATGAGGAATCATAAAGTCTGGACATTAAAATTGGATTTATCTATAGCTACCTGTATGCCTAGCTGAATCACTTTATCTTAAGAATCAATGTTCATGTCTTTAAAATGAGGTTCAATCCACTGTTAAAGAGAGTCTAAGCAGAATGAAATACTTCCAAAATAACCATAATGAACTAGTCATTTATTAATTTTATATGTTAATAATATTTCCCTTACCAAGGCTGCAAGGTGCTTACTACCATAAACCAGAAATGTATTATTCTTATCGCTTTTATTCCCTGGTGCCTGACACAGTAGTGAGTCCATGGTGATGCCCAGGAAATGACTGCAGAATAACAAAATGCACCTTCAGAAGGGACAACAGCAGGAGGAGGAAAAAGGACTATTTGCCCAATGCTAGTAGTTAAGGATGCTTCTCTAGAACAGGTCTATTTTATGTTCTCTTCACAATCGCATTTTCCCTGACTATTCTGTTAAGACATAACAACAAAAGTGAGAAGTGCCCAGGGATGAAGATGGTTCACTCAAACACTGAAAGTGTTTGCCTTTGTTTTACTCTTTGTCTGATGGTTTCATTTTTTATCATCAGTTTATGCTTATATTTACTGAAGCCAAATACATCCAGCATCTGTTTTAGAAAGCAAAGCAATATGACATAGTGAATACAATTATGTGAAAACTTTGTGACAGAACTTGTCATTCTCACTTTAATGAGTACATAAAATTAAATATAGATGCATTGATATAAATGTATGAATAGACTTGTAATCACATTTCAGAGGTTTGCATTTAAATAATATGTAAAGAAATGTTCATCCTAATTGTTTTTAATCTACCACTTTGAAGAGACTGATTCTCAACCTCCAGAAAACAAGAGATTTAGATAGTACCTAAATTAAGCTTACTATAACAATAATATTTAATTACATATCCACATGTTTTAAGATACAAATGTTGAAAACTATGTTTCTATTAACTATCGGAATGTATAATTATTGTACTAGAAGCTACTTGAAACAACCAACAACAACATGAACAACTGTTATGTGACAAGAAATGATAGATATCATATAAATAGATACAATAAAACCTAGGCTAAGGCAGTCTCAGAGGGAGATGAGAAACTTGTTAAAAACTAGAATATAGGTGACTCTTGCTATGTTTTAGCAAAGAGATTGGCAGTATTTTGCCACTGCCTTACAGATCTGTGGAACATTGAACTTGAAAGAGATGATTTAGGGTATCTGGAAGAAGAAATTTCCAAGCAACAAAGTATTCAGGATGTGACTTGGGTGCTCTTAAAGGCATTCAGTTTTATGTATTCACAAAGATGTGTTTTGGAATTGGAACTTATGTTCAAAAGGGAAGCAGAGCATAAAAGTTTAAAAAATTTGCAGCCCAATGATGTGATAGAAAGAAAAAAACACTTTTTGAGAGAAATTCAAGCCAGCTGCAGAAATTTGCAAAACGAAGAAGGAGGCAAATGTAAGTCACCAAGACAATGGGAAAAATGTCTCCAGGACATGTCAGAGGTCTTCCTGGCAGCCCCTCCCATCACAAGCCAGAAGGCCTAGTAGGTTAAAATGGTTTCCTGGGCAGGGCCCAGGGCCTTGCTTCTTTATGCACTCTTGGGACTTGGTGCCCTGCGTCTCAACTATGACTAAAAGAGACCAATGTACAGCTCAGGCTGTTGCTCCAGAAGGTGCAAACCCCAGGTTTTTGTGGCTTCTACATGATGTTAAGGCTCTGGGTGCCTAGAAGTCAAGAACTGAAGTTTGGGAACCTCCACCTAGATTTCAGAGGATGTACAGAAGCTCCTGGATATCCAGACATAAGCTTACTGCAAGGGCAGGGCTCTCACTGTACTACTAGGGCAGTGCAGAAGGGAAATGGGGGGTTGGATCCCCCACACAGAGTCCCCACTAGTGCACTGCCCAGTGGAGCTGTGAGCAGAGAGCCACTGTCTTCCAGTCTCCAGAATAGCAGTTCCACTGACAGCTTGCACCATGTGCCTGGAAAAGTCACAGACACTCAACAACAGCCCATGAAAGTAGCCATGAGGGGGGCTATACCCTGCAAGCCACAAGGGTGCAGCTGCCCAAGACCATGGGAACCCATCTCTTGCATTGGCATGACCTGGATATGAAACATTAAGTCAAAGGAAATCATTTAAGAACTTTAAGATTTGATTGCCCTGCTGGATTTCAGACTTGCAAAAGACTTGTAGCCTCTTTGATTTGACCAACTTCTCCCATTTGGAGTGTGTGTTTTACCCAATTCCTGTACCCCCATTGTATGTAGCAAGTAACTAACTTGCTTTTGATTTTACAGGTTCATAGGTGGAAGGGACTGGCCTTGCCTCAGATGAGACTTTGGACTGTGGATTTTTGAGTTAATGTAGAAATGAGTTAAGACTTTGGGGGACTGTTGGTCAAGCATAATTGGCATTGAAATGTGAGGACATGAGATTTGGGAGGGGTTAGGGGTGGAATAATATGGTTTGGCTCTGTCCCCACTGAAATCCCATCTTGAATTGTAGCTCCCATAATCCCCACATGTCCGTGGGGAAGACCTGGTGGGAGGTAATTGAATCAATGGGGCAGGGTTTTCCCATGCTGTTCTCGTGATAGTGAATGAGTCTTAGGAGATCTGATGGTTTTATAAAGGGGAGCTCCCCTACACAAACTCTCTCTTGCTTGCTGCCATGTAAGAGGTGACTTTGCTCCTAATTTGCCTTCTGCCATAATGGTGAGGCCTCCCTAGCCATGTGGAACTATAAGTCAATTAAACCTCTTTCCTTTACAAATTAACCAGTCTGGGGTATGTCTTCATTAACAGCATCAGGAGAGACTAATACAGTGGGACTTAGGGGATTGCCTCTAACACTAAGAAAATATATAATGGGCATAATTTTCTCCTAAAATTTCTGTGGAGCATATTACTGTCAGTAAGGACACTCAAATGACATGTTTGAATTGCACACATACAGTATTTCATAATGGCTCAGTAGAAAAATAAGTACAAAGGAAAATTCTGATACCAACCCATCCTTCTCAAAAGTGTCATTATCTGATATACACAAGGTAGCTCTTGGTTAATAGAAAAATACTTCTCCATTAAATAATTATGCCAGGTTATTAATGGAGGAAAGAGAAACCCACCCCTAACACACACACACACAAACACACACACGCACGCAAACACACGCACACTAAGAAGGTTTTTGTATAGAGATATGCGATAGTTGAATTATTTGTAAGGTGGAATATTCTTTCTGGTTTCCAGAATTCTGTCACAGTCCTATTAACAATAAATTCCAAAAGAGATACAAACCATTTTTCTGCTTGGAACCAATATCTTGAGGTTGCTAACGGGCATACTAACTCAAATGGGTCAAATTAAACAGAAGTCATAAAGACATTTATCTTTATCCTACCTTTTTTTTTTTCCAGTCAGAATTTGAAACATTTTGGCAATAATATGTCTGACCTTAAAACTGCTATGCTAGGGATAAGCAAATATACACAGCTGGGAGGTAGATGAGGATGGGTTGACTCAGCACAATGCTAATAACACTATACCATCTTGGTGATGAGAAAAGGCACTCCATCTTTGGTAGATTTGAGAATTTCCATAGGTATTTTTGCCATGAATATGACTTTGTACGTTCGGAACCAATAAAATGAGAACAGAAACTTCTCCCTAGATAATAGTTTACTAAACTATGTTCTGTTTACTCCCTTTCATTTCAATGATTTCTTCCTTTTCCCATTTTGTCCTCCTAGATCTTGGATATTGTTGGAAAACTGTGTTTCCTGAAAGACTGTGGTAACCTCTTAACTTGTTCAAACAGATTGGCATAAATCATGAGCTTTCCAAAGTCAAAGGTGTAATTTCCAGGTGATCTATACCATCATTCCTTCTGTTTGTGATCCTGATAATAAACCCCTTTCAACTTTTTGTCAAATTATACTTTCTCTTAACCAGTTATTACTCTGTTCTTTTTGCTTTTAAGAAACACAGAATCTTAGTATAGTTTATGTTCCATTTTTTTTTAAATTGCCATGTATCTCATGCAAGATAAACACATTTAAAAAAAAAAAACAAAAAGCAGTATGATCTGCTTGGTTGCAATTGAATCGGAAGCGTAGGGATGTTAGAAAGTTCTACATGAACTAATAGGAATGTATAGATAAAGTACACTTTATTTTTTAGTTTGAAATCCTGCTACTAGTAATTTCAAACATATTTATTTTCCAAAGCAGGTTTAAATAGCATGACTTCAAAGTTATACATTGTAAGTCTAAAGGAGATTTATTGACTATAAAAGGAAATATGAACGGCACAGCCACTTTTTAATAGGTCTGTATTCTTTCTCAGCTAGACTACTTGATGAACTTCCTGAGTGATTGCTCTGCCTCTAACTCTTTGCCTTTCCAGTTTTTGTTATATTCTCATATTAGTGACATTCTTGTAAAGAGGAGTATCTTCACATTGCTCACCTATAATAAAGTGTTTCGTGGTTTGATACTTGCTGTAGAATAAAGTTCAAAACTTTTAATATGGGAGTTAACAATCTCCAACAATCTATCCCCACCCATCTTGAGACAGAGCTCCTTTTTTTTTCCATTACAAATCCACTATGCTAGCTAGACTGAAGTCTTTGTTACCCAAAAAAATTGGTATTAATATTTGCTTGTGTTCAGATCATTGCCAGTTTCCCCTGAAATGCTTTTATCCCTGTTTTGCCAACTGCAACTTAACCAACTGTTAAGGGACAAATTAAATGCCATCAACACCAAATATTTTCTTTAATTCCCACAACTGTTAATAATTATTCTCATCTTTCAATGTCCCTATATCACACAGACATATTTACACAAACATATATATGCTTATAAATACAGGATTTTGCCTTTTATTATAATTATGCCTACAAGTAGGTCTCATTTTCTCAACTCAAACAAAGGTTGTGAAATCTGTTATAGGTCATTGACTATGTCTTACTCATCTTTGTACTCACAGTATGACCTAGAGTGGTGTTTCACAGGTAGGCAGTACTTGATAAATAGCTGCCTAATGAATTTACCATTTAATAAAATAGATTTAGTAAAGGTGATATAAAGATCTTCAATAGTTAGAATGTAGTCATACACATGGGTTAATAGTACTCACAAACATACCTTCACTACCATCAAACGCCAGTTTTTTTTTCTTTTTAATTCAACTGTAATCATCATGTGTTGTCATGTCTCTTGTGTCTTTAATATATCATGAAAATTTCCCTATAGTTTGATTAATCTATGACAAGAAGAATGAAAAATGCATGATCCTTTTTAAAGCTATTAAGACATTTTTAAGCAAAGTTTTAAATATTTTTAAAATATCTAGGTTAAAAGAAATATTTTCTCTGATTAATCATAGAGTAACTATGAATGGGAAGGAGAAAATTATATTACTAATGAGCAACTATCTGTCATCAAATTACATGGCATTTTCATCAAAAGACCTATAAAGGCAGAAAACTGACCATTTAACATATTTCCACTGACCTGGGAGGATTTTTTTTTAGTTAATAGCTTGTGAAGAATGCTTCCTTTTGATACTTGTCTCTGACACAAAAATGATTGTCCCATTTAACCAGTCTTCTATCACATATATCAGAGAATCTTATTTACTCACACACTATTGGAACATTAAAACACAATAGAGTGATTGTCTCTAAAAGAAAAAATTCAAGATTGACTTCCTTTTTACCCCAAAAGAAGATTGAGATCAAAAGCTAACTTTAGTAGGTGTTTGACTAAGGTCATATTCCTAGGAAAAGAAATACTGAAAATGAAATAAAGTAAATAAATAGGTTTGACTTTTGATCTCAGCAAAATCCACTTGATATTGTTTAGCTTTTATGATACTTTAGTTTTAGGTGATATTGTGACTGAAATGAATTGTCTTTTTTTTTTTTTTTCTTGAGGTTTTAATAGCACTGTATTACTTTGGCATTTAGCAAAGTTCAGTAAAGCAGATCCCTGTTTTCTAAACTGATATTGCAGTATTAGTTGTAAACAAGTTTTTTCATTCATTCATACCACTATTATATGATATACATACTAGATTTTCCAAAAATATGAAAGGAAGCTGAGAAACTAATTCCTACGAAATGTTCTTGAAAGAAAATCAGCACTGAAGTCACTAAAATTTGTAAATGGCAAAGAGCCTTCTTAAATTTAAACTACATTATTTTGAATGTACATTTTCCATGAACTAGAACAGTTTGTTACTTTAGCTCATCACTGGGCAGAGTCAATGCAAGAGAAAAAATGAGAACTATTATTGAACACCCACTGCTGTATGTCAAGCACTATTTCACAACTTCACATACATTATCTTATTTAATCTTCAAAACAACTCTATGAAAATGCAAGAAATATTATGCCAATCATATAGACGAGGAAAGCAAAAGCAAGAGAGACTGACTAGCATGGGCAAGATCACATGGTGAATAAGTAATAAGGCAGAGATTTGGACAAAGCTTTAATCTAACTTGAAAGTTCTATTCTTCTTATGTTTTTTTTATTATTAAAATTCTGGAACCAAAAAAAGTTCTTTTTATAGTTCCATGAATTAAATCTTTGTCAAAACTGGAGCAATAAATTAGTCTTATATAATCCAGTATGGAGGATTGAGATATAGCAGAAGAGTTATACCACTTAATTTATCAAACACTTGTCTAGGTAATCCATGCCTCCCCAAATTACGTTTTGTCTAATGTTTACAAATTACCACTGTGAAAGTTTAGGGTATTGTGTCTTATTTCTTCAATGATCTCTATAACTGTCTCACTGTGCCACTTCTCTTTGCAGGTGCAAGCTGTCTCTAAGTATCTACATCTTGTAATGATTTGAAAAAAACTAGAACAAGAGCTCTCTAGAAGACACCTTCCCATACATTATCAAAAGACTTTACTCAATGTATTTTTAAATAAAAATGATCACCACAAAGCTCAGCGATTCTAATGAGAAACTGGAGTTTCCAAATTAATAGATTAACAAATGTTTTTAGAAGAAAATAGAAAAAGCCCAAAGGAATCATTATAAGTAGTAGCCTCTTCTTAACATATTTTAAACTTTTCAACTGTATTAAAAGACAGACCCATAGTTCTTATGTCACACAAGCCTCTAAAAAGAGGGATGTCAATCACAAAGATTAAGGACTCTCTATACTGAAAATGGAGAACTTCCCAGAATCAGAGATCCTCTCAAATCTACTTGTCTTTGAAAAACATGGGGTACATTAATATATCCTCTTTCTCTCCTTTCTTTTATTTTACTTGCTTGTCAAAAGATTATTTAGTGGCATTTATTCTCCTCCTGCACTGCTCCCACTACTCAGTCTCCAGCCCTCAGCCCTTCCACAGTCTCTCAATCACAAACAAAAGACACAATGGAGAAACTAATAAAAGAACTATGTTACTGTTCTCTGGAATAAATTAAAATTTGTATGTCCTAAGGATAGAAGGCTCAGATTAAAATATGTTTGAAACTCAGAGGGTTTACAATATGTTTGGCATTCCAGTTTCAGAGAGAAAACAGATCAATATGTTAGGGGAATACTGAGGATGTTTTAGTAGTTATCGTCTCTTATGCTTTTCTTCATGAGTGTCAGTGTGAGAAAGCCAGGGAAAGCTGCTGTCCATGCTACTCACAGAAAAGGAAAAAATATTTCTCATATTTCAAAACCAATTCCCTGACTCTCGTCCTAAAGTGATGAGGAACTAAGCACAACTGAGAGCCTCAGAAGTTTGTTACCTCATATGAAGAAAGATACTATCCTAGTTCACGGCCTTTTTCTATGTACAACTTTAAAGGCAACTAATTTTTCCACTTTAAAAGTTATGACCTAATGCTATACCTAATGTAAATGACGAGTTAATGGGTGCAGCACACCAACATGGCACACGTATACATATGTAACAAACCTGCACGTTGTGCACATGTACCTTAGAACTTAAAGTATAATAATAATAATAAAAGTTATGACCATAAACGACTAGTTAACAGTTCACTGGAACCACCTTGCCTTTACTGCCAAAAGTAACAAAGTATTTCAGTAACTTAAGGCCTAAATAGAATGAAAGCCACTTTAAGTAATTCTGTGGATATTTCTAATAGAATAAGTTTGAAAAGGCCTCCTTCAAACAGTCATAGCTGTGTTTCCCATCTCAATCAGGTGTTAAAGTTTGCAATCTAGGTAGAGAAGCCACTGAATTAAAAAGAAATATATTTTAAGTTTGCTGTAATTTTTCCCAGGAAAAATTGGCATCTACCTAACAACTGCATTGTAGTCTCTGTGTGTATAATGGCTTTGTAGTGTAAGCATTTAATGTTTGCCTATATAGCATAACTCTAAGCATTTTCATTTCTTAAATGTAATTAAATTATCAGAGTGATTGTAATGCAACATTTCATGGTACAGTAACTAAGATGAAGTGCCATATTATCTTCCCCAAGAACAACTGAGTGTGCCCCTTCCTGTTCATTCAGCAATTCACTTGCGCACTTTGCGTGGGAAAAATATGATAGGTCAGTATTATGCAGTATCTGTAATTTTAAGGACCATGGTTTCTTTAATAGCACTGTCAGTCAAGATCTGTGGCTTGAAGAAATCTCAAGAGTTCATTGTTAATGCCGCAGAGTACATAGGAAAATTTTCTGAATAGTTACGTCCTTATAAATAGAAAAATCTTGGGGTCAATAAATTGGTATATTTTACACTATGTTAAAATCATTTCTGCTATATCCTCTTGTCCCTATTTATGTCATTAAAAAATTCACACAGAATATTAGCCTTGATTTGCTTTTTCTGGCTTCAGGAATACTGGGTTAAAGGTTTTTTTAGTTGCAAGAAAGAAGAAAATAAAGAAGATAAAATATTACATAGGGCAGCTGACCAGGACTAAATCATAGATATTCAACTACAATAGACATGGCCTTTTCAAAGGTAATTTTTACATAGAGTTATTCTGTGCCTTTATGTGGTAGGGTTCTCGGAAGACTTACTCAAACAGGCATTTGAATATGTCATCTTCTCTCTTACTTACAAAAATAATTATAAGATCCTAGTTATAATTGATGATTAAATTTCTGTGCCAGTATTGCTAAAAAATTCCAGTTGAAGGAAATTCATTTTAGACTAACAATGTATTTTCACAGAAAATTACAAATTTGATATGAATAACTGGACTATATGGGAGAAAACACATGAGAGAATGTATGGTGTTTAAAAAGCAAGAACTGAACCTAAGTTATGGTAAAAGCCAATTCTAGCGTTGTAGTCAATGTAGTTTATATAAATAAGCAAGCATAAGTTCTTCTTCCTTCCCCAAATTCTCAAAATGTCCTATTTTAAAACTGCAGGCATTTTTAAGTAACCACAGTATAATTGAGAGTTAGAAAAAATATAAGGCAATTGTAAGAAATCTAATGTAAAGTATGAAAAGATAAAACTACTCATGAAAAGTCTGTAACTCAAAACACTGTCTTTTAACGTTGCATATTATCATATATATATATTTGGTTATTTAAAACAATATTATTATGATAATTAAACTACTAATAATAAATCTATTATGATAATTAAACTACTAATAATAGTTTACATTTATACATAGATTCACAGTTTATGTAAAACATATTTGTACATGTATCATTTAATTATTAAAAAAATTCTACAAAGTAATACACTCCAGGCTTAGACTATGTCAATAATTCTATATTACGAACACCTACTATGTATGATACATTTATCCATTTTATGTTGTTATGATAGCAAAGATTATAAATAAAAACAACAAACATAGAAAGCTTTTTATAAAATTGTGACTCTATTCTTTTCTTTTATTCATGGTGAACAAAAACATTACAGTATATTTTGCACTGAATCACCAAAATAATGTTCATTGAGCTCATAAACTATATCTGGCAATATGATACTTTGGTTTTTGAAAACTAATTGAGATGTGATCTTGACCCAGGCTGGAGTGCAGTGGCACAATCGTAACTCACTGCAGCCTCGAGCTCTTGGGCTCAAGTAATCTTCCCACTTCAGTGTCTTAAATAGCTGAGACCACAGATGCACAGCACCAGGTCTGACTAAATAGATGTGTGTGTGTGTAAATATAGTAAATATATATGTGTGTGTGTGTGTGTGTGTTTGTGTATATATATATATATATATACACAGAAAGAGAGAGAGAGAGTGTTTATCTCTGTAGCCCAGGCTGATCCCAAACTCCTTGGTTCAAGCAATGCCCCCATCTCAGCCTCCCAATGACCTGGGATTACAGGCACAAGTCAGTAGGCTCAGCTGATACTTTCTTTAATATAAATTATTTCAGTCAATTCTCATCATAATCTTAAAGCAACCAAAAGTTGCTATCTCATTTTACAGATAAAGAAAGTGAAACAAAGAAACATTAAATAGCTTATTCAGTTTGCTACATGATGGCAAAAACAAAATTCAATGCAAAGGCTTTCATTATAAACCAATGTTTTAATAAATCAGAATACTTCAGGTTACATTGCTCAAAATTGGATTTAAAAGTCAGAAAAACCCTTATTCTGCATTGTTAATTCACATTTTACTGTACTTGCACGTGGAATTTTATTTCACGGTAGAAAAGACACTATTTTTTCTAATAATGTTTGGTCAACATACACATGCTTAACATGTACCATATGAAGGCTGATACAAATGCTACCAATATTTGTAGAAAAAAGAAGTGTTACCAATATTTGCAGAAAATAAACTCTAGAAACAGTAAACAGTTACATAAAAAGAATAAAATATCTAGGAATACAGCTGAACAGAAAGGAGAAAGAGTTCAAAGATCAGAATTACACAACACTGCTAAAATAAATCAGAGAAGACACAAACAAATGGAAAAACAGCCAGTGCTTATAGCACGAAAGAATCAACATCATTAAAATGGCCATACTGCTCAAAGAAATTTACAGACTCAATGCTATTCCTATCAAACTACCAATGATACTATTCATGGAAGTAAAAAAAAAAAAAAAACTATTTTAAAATTCATATGGAACCAAGAAAAAAAAAAAAAAAAAGGAGCCTAAATAGCCAAGGCAATCCTAAGCAAAAAGAACAAA
The DNA here is from genome assembly GCF_000951035.1 of Colobus angolensis palliatus. Lineage (NCBI taxonomy): Eukaryota > Metazoa > Chordata > Mammalia > Primates > Cercopithecidae > Colobus > Colobus angolensis. The sequence continues at coordinate 917,902 of NW_012119633.1, read as the reverse complement.
GCTGTAGGTGTCACATTACTCAACTTCAGACTATACTACATGGCTACAGTAACCGAAACAGCATGGTACTGGTACAAAAAATAGACACATGGACCAATGGAATAGAATAAAGAGGCCAAAAATAATGACATACACCTTCAACCATCTGATCTTCAACAAAGCAGTTGAAAACAAACAATGGGGAAAGAACTCCTATTCAATGATTGGTGCTGTGATAGCTGGTTAGCAATATGTGGAAGATCAAAATTGGACATCTTTCTTACACCATATACAGAAATCAACTCCAAAGGGGATTAAAGAATTAAATGTAAAACTAAAAACTATTAAAACCCTGGAGGACAACCTAGGCAATACCATTGTGGACATACAAATAGGCAAAGACTACATGACAAAGACGACAAAAGCGATTGCCACAAAAGCAAAACTTGACAAATGAAATGTAATTAAACTTAATAGTTTCTACACAGCTAAAGACTCCAACAGAGTAAACAGGCATCCTATAGAATGAGAAAAAAAATTACAAATTATACATCTGACAAAGTTTTAATATTTAGCATCTATAAGGAACTTAAAGAAATTTACAAGTAAACAGCAAGCAACTCCATTAAAAAGTGGGCAAAGGACATGAACTGACACTTCAAAAGAAGACACACATGCAGTCAACAAGCATATGAAAAAATGCTTAATATCACTGATCATTAAAGAAATGCAAATCAAAATCTCAATGAGATACAACCTCACACCAGTCAGAATGACTATTATCAACAAGCCAAAAAATAACAGATGTTGGTGAGCTTGTGAAGAAAAGGGAAAGCTTATACACTGTAGATGGGAGTGTGAATTAGTTAAACTTTTGTGGAAAACAGTGTGATGATTCCTCAAAGATCTGAAAACAGAACTGCTGTTTGACCCGGCAATGCCAGTACTGGGTACATGCCAAAAGGAATATAAATCATTCTACCATGAAGACACATGCACGTGAATGTTCATTACAGCACTATTCACAATAACAAAGACATGGAATAAACTTAAATGCCCATCAATGACAGATTGAATTTAAAAAATATGGTTCAGATACACCATGGAATATTATGCAGCTATAAACAAGAATGAGATCATGTGTTTTGGGGAACATGGATGGAGCTGGAGGCTATTATCCTTAGCAAACTAATGTAGAAGCAGAACAAATACCACATGTTCTCCCGTATAAGTGGGAGCTAAATGATGAGAACTCATGGACACAATGAGGGAGACAACAGACACTGTGGCCTAGTTGAGGGTAGAGTGTGGGAGGAGGGAGAGGATCAGAAAAAAAAAAAACGATTGGATACTATGCTTAGTACGTGGGTGATGAAATAATCTGTACAACTAACCCCCACGACACAAGTTTACCTATATAACAAAACTACACATGTACCCCGAACCTGAAATAAAATTAAAAAATATACAATAGGCAGTTAAATGGCTGCTATCACTCTATAAGGTCTATGTGGTATATAATATAGATTATAGGCTAACGGGAGAAAATATTTACATTAAAATGTGCTTTAGTTACTCCTTCATGTATAATCTCGTGAAAATCTTCACTGTTCTCATGTATAAAACAAAGTCAATTACTACACTTTACAAATTGTGGGGTTACTGTGCTCAGGAAAATAAAAATACACTGAGCAGTCAAAAAATATGACAGAGTATTACTAGTATTATTAGTCTTGAACTACGAAGTGCAGTTCTGCGACCAGATCAAGGTGATCTGGAGACATATAAATCTGATTTCAAGTTTCAGATCTATCACCTACTTTGACAAAGTCACTTTATCTGTCAGAACTTTAGTTCTCACCTATGTAAAATGGGGGCAACAATATTCATTCACAATGTTGTCATAATAATTAAATAATATGAAGACAAGGTAGTTGGACCCATAATAGGTTTGCATCTGCTAACTTCATCCCAGAAATACTTGAAATGTCATTTCAAAGGGGAAAAGTTGAATTCCTTCATGAAACTCAAATCCACATTCTGATAGCAACAGAGCTTCTCTTTCTTCAGACGAAGAGATTCTCTTAGTCTGATTTGCCTTAAGATCTTTTCCAGAAAAGACTAATAAGAGTGGGTGACAACAGGCACTGATAGAGTGCTTTAGGAGATTTCAAGGTGATCTAATACTTTATGGATCTATTCACTTTGTTTCTCTCACAAAGACGGCTTTGTATAGAGAAAAAGATACAGAATTGTAAGGCGCAGACAAATTCAAGAAACTTTGCTATTCTTTGCCAAATGTTGGCTGAGAATTTGTATCAAAAACATAGAGAAAATCTCTAATTTTTCCTTATTTACATTCAACCGTCCTGAAATGCCTTTTGAGATTACCCTGCTAGGTACAGCTCACCTTAAATGAGAGTAAGAATTAACTCATTTTGCTGATGAGCACTGCTATCTTGAGCTGTATCCCCCTCAAAATTTTATGGAAAGCAGAATTTGTAGGATTTTTAACAACATTACCTGATCCCTCTGCTGTTATATAAATAGCAGTGGCCAGCTCTCCATTGTCAAATTTGATAAAATTTAATTGTCATGAAACTAAAAAGTCCATTGTGAAGGTGGTGAAAAAGATACTGAACAGATTATCAAGGGACTAATGGTAAACTCTAAACTTTGATTTCCTCACCTGCAAAATGGGATAACATCTTCTCTGCAGATTTATTATGAGGTGACAGTGTAATAAGAGATATGAAGAATAGTTTCACAAACATTAGACATATCCAAGAGAGTTATTTTTCTCAAGACCTTTTAAATGGTCACAATATTATATTTTTCTTAATTTTTTCTATTTTTTCAATATCATTTTAATAATCAATCCTCTACAAATCTAAGTATATTATTACAAATAAATTCTACTCCCCATTAACAAGCTTGCTTTTTGGAGGCAGAGTATAAGATTTCCTAAACACTATCAAGTTCCACCTAAGATAACGAATCTTGACATAATTATAGTTCAATAGTAATGAATACTCACTTATCCATCTAGATAATATAATCATTTGGTCAAAGTGCCTGTATAAAAATCAATAAACAAAATATTTTCTTCAGTAGATCAGGTATCTCACTTGAAAAAACAGATTTATTTTAAGAAAATGATGATGCTACTGTGATGTAGTTTACCTTTGAGTAAAATGCTGAACACGTTTTATTCAGTTAGTTCACCTTTTATATTTGAATATGTGCTTGGTAATAAGTTTGTCAAAAACGTTCTACATTAGTTTATACAAAAGAGTATATTCTGTACTTTTCCTTTATGAAGTACATGCGAGTTACATAGAAATATGTTGAATAATACTCTATAGGTCTTAAGCATGGAAGTAGAAGGAGCTACTCCATCTTCTAGAACAGACCATGTGACTGACTTATGCCATAGATCCTGAATTATTGACATATATGCATATATATTATGTTTTATAAGAAATATCAAGAGATCATACTATCTGACAAGAAGGCTTCAATGATAGTACCTTATTCTCAGAAAACACCAGAACCTAGATAAACTCAAAACTAAACAAATTTTTTAATTATGAGGTTCTACCAAGGTAGACAAAACAGAAAGCTGAAGATGATTTATTTTCCCAAAATCAAGAAGTTAACCACTGAGCAGCTTATAGTATACACCACTGGGAAGTCATTGACCATGGATTAGTCAATCAAGATAATATTTTTTTCATTAACTGAAAAATTTTATAATTAGTTTTATAGTCTATACTAACAGAATAGCAATTTAAAGAGGAATGTTATAAAGAATAAAGTTTTTAGTATAAGCATTGAAATAGAAAGGTTCCAGGAGCACTGCTCAGCACAGAATAAAGGTAAACATAAGAGATATACAGATGAAAAGGAAAAAGAAAGGTAAGAGTTAGAGAAACACAATCACTGACAGGAGTTAGAAAGTTGAAAAAACTCTGAAGGCATTCCATCTAAGAGACACAGACATATTTTTTAACCAAATATAAATTATATATTATTTTAAACAGAGAACTACTGAAAGTACAAAGCTGATAATTACAGGTGGGAGATTTGCACAAAATATCTATATGAAGGATTAAAGAGCTTGCAAAGCAGAAATTTTTTTTTATAATACTTTATGTTACAAAGTACTGGATTAAGAAAATGTGGCACATATACACCATGGACTACTATGCAACCATAAACAAGAATGAGTTCATGTCCTTTGTAGGGACATGGATGCAGCTGGAAACCATCATTCTCAGCAAACTATTGCAAGAACAGAAAACCGAACACCACATGTTGTCACTCATAGGTGGGAATTGAACAATGAGAAATATTTTATATAATAAACTATATGCTACTATTTATTCATGTTAACATGCATTTGACTTTGGATAGGAAAACCTTGATATTTAGCCAGGAAAACAATATTGCAAAACAAATTTCAATCAGTTTAAAAGATGAATTTCCTGATAGTAAATATTCCATAACTTTAAAAGTCTATTTCAAGTCCTAGAACAATAGATTAAGTATGATCTGCCTTTTAAAACTAGGTCATGAGGTGGGGCAAGATGACTCAATGGAAGTATCCAATGATTGTCTTCCCAGTAGGAACACCAAATTTGACAACTATCTACACAAAAAGTACACTCATAAGAATCAAAAATCAAGTGAGCAATCACAAGACCTGGTTTTAACTTCATATGTTGAAAGAGACACTGTAGAGGGTAGGAAAGACAGTCTTGAATTGTCATCCCCACCTCTGTCCTATCCCCTGGCAGCAGCCACCTGGTGTGGAGAGAGAATCTATGTGCTGGCAGGAGGGAAAGCACAGCTATTATGGGAGCTTAGTGCTGACAACACCAACACCCACAGAGAGAGCATTTAGATCAGCCCTAGCCAGAAGGGAATTTCCCATTTGAACATTCAAAAATTGATATTGGTAAGCCTTGACCCTGTGGGCTAAAGTGCTCTGAGTTCTAAATGAATTCAAAAGGCAGTTTAGGCCAGAAGGACTGAAATTCTTATGCAATTCCTAGTGCTGTGCTGAGCTTAGAGCCAGTGGACTACGGAGGCAAACAACCTGTCTGGGCCAGCTGAGGACGTGCTTGCATGACCCTTCCCCCAATACCAGGCAGTGGAGCTTGCAGCTCCAAAAGAGTGCCATCCTTCTGCTTGAAGAGAGGAGAGAGAAGAGTAAAAAGGAATTTGTCTTGTAACATGTGTATCAGCTCAGTGACAATAGGATAGAGTCCCAGACAGAGTGATGAGGACCCGCATTCCAGGCCCTAATTCCTGGATGACATTTCTAGACACAACCTGGGCAAGAAGGGAACCCACCAACTTGAAGGGAAGGACTCCATCCTGGCAGTATTCACCACCTGCTGACTAAAAAAAAAAAAACCTTTTAGAGAGGGGTCAGGGCAAGAGGGCTAAATATAAGGATCCACCTATCATTCCCCTCATCCACACACACACAAAGGAACAACAATTTCAACAACTGTCTTCACAAAAGAAGCACATTAATAAGAAACAAAAATCAGGTGAGAATTCAGAATACCTGGTTTTAATGTCACATCACTGAAAGAGGCACCGAAGAGGGTAAGAAAGACAGTTTTTAATCACTGACACCACCTTTGCCCCATCCTGTGACAGGAGCACTGTGGTGTGGAGAGAGAGTCTGTGGGTTTGGGAGAGAAAGAGCACGGAGATTGCGAGACTTGGCATTGAATTTAGTGCTGCCCTGTCACAGTGGTAAGGAAAACCAGTCTGAACGCAACTGATGCCTGCCTACAGAGGGAGAATTTAGACCAACCCTAGCCAGAGGGAAATCTCCCTTACCATCAGTCAGATCTTTAATTATGGCAAGCTTCATGATCATGGACTAAAATTATCTGGGGCCCTAAACAAACTTGAAAGGAAGCCTAGGCCACAGGAACTGCAATCCCTAAGGAAGTCCTATTGCAGAGCTGGGCTCAAAGCCAGTGGACTTGAGGGGCATGCAACCCACTGAGACAACAGCGCAGGCAGACAAGGGAGGGATTGTGCCACCTCTCTCCCAACCCCAGGTGGCACAGTTTGCAGCTCCAAAGAGATCCCTTGCTACTGCTTGAGAAAGGAAGAAGAGTAAAAAGGACTTTGTCTTGCATCTTGGATACATGCTCAGCCACTGTATAACAGAACATGGGTCAGGGTTGTGAGGCACCCACTCCATGCCCTAGCTCCCCAAAAACATGTCTAGATACATCCTGACCCAAAAGGAAACCCAATTCCTTAAAGGCAAGAGTTCAAACCTAACAGAACCCATCACCTGCTGAATAAAGAGACCTTGTCCCCTGAGTAACCAGCAGTGATACCAAGGTAGTACTCTGAGGGCCTTGAGTGAGACTCTGTAGTGTGTTGGCTTTAGGTGAGACCCAACACATTGTGAGCTGTGGTGACTACACTGAGAGACTCCTTCAGCTTGAGAAAAGCAGAGGGAAAAGTAAAGGAAATTTTGTTTTGAACCATAGACACCAGCTTAGCTATAGTGTGGTGGAGCACCAAGCGGGCTCCTAGGGTTCCTAATTTGAAGACTTGGACCTTGGACTGCATTTCTGGACCTGCCCTGGGCCAGAAGGGAGTCAACTTCCCTGAAGAATGAGTCCCAGGCCAAGTATTATTCACCAAAACTAACTTAAGAACCCTTGGCACCTAGGCATGGTTGCTCACACACGTAATCCCAGCAATTGTGAGACTGAGGTGGGCAGACTGCTTGAGCGCAGGAATTCAAGACCAGCCTGGGTAACATGGTGAAACTCCGTTTCTACAAAAAACACAAAAACTAACTGACTTTGGGCTGCACTTGGTGGCACACACCTGTCATCCCAGCTACACAGGAGGCTGAGGTAGAAGGATGGCTTGAGCCTGGGAAGTGGAGGTTGCAGTGAGCCAAGATTGAGCCATTGCACTCCTGCCCGGGTGACAGAGTGAGACCCTGCCTGAAAGAAAGAA
>NW_012119633.1:900005-910842 GCF_000951035.1 Colobus angolensis palliatus | reverse complement strand
AGAAAAGAAAGAAAGAAAGAAAGAAAGAAAGAAAGAAAGAAAGAGGGAGGGAGGGAGGGAGGGAGGGAGGGAAGGAAGGAAGGGAGGGAAAGAAAGAAAGAAAAAGAAAGAAGGAAGGAAGGAAGGAAAGAAGAAAGAAAGAAAGAAAGAGAAAGGAAGGAAGGAGAAGGGAAGGGAAGGGAAGGGAAAAGAAAGAAAAGAAAAGAAAAGAAAAAAGAAAAAATAAGAAGAACCCTTGGGTCTTAACAGTACATCGTCATTACTCTGGCAGTATTATATACATGGGGCTGAGGTAGCAGTGGCCACAGGAAGAGGCAGTTTTGCCTTTGGAAATGGGAGGAAAGAATGGAAGAATGGGAAGCTCTGCTGCACTATAGAACAGAACATCAGATAGACTTCTAAGGTTTTAAATTCTAGTCCCTAGCTAGTCCCTAGCTCCTGGATGGCACCTAGAACCTCCCCAAGGCCTAGGGGATCTCGTTGCCCTGAAGGAAAGACACAGACTTGGCTGACTTTGCCAACTGCTGATTGTAAATTCCCAGGTCATTAAGTAAATATGGGTGGAAGCCAGGAAGTGGTTACACCAGGTCTTGGATGAGACACAATGCTGCTCTGGCTTCAGTTATCATTCAGGACAGTCTTAAGGGGGTGTACATAGGGCTGCTTTTGTCACTCCACCCCCAGTAATAGGTGGCTCAGAACAGAGAAAGAGACTCTATTTTGAGGGGGAGAAGGTAAGGGAAAAGAACAAGAGTCTCACTATGGTAATCCATATAACTCTCCCATATCTTGTCCAAGACCATCAGAAAGGTACCTCCATGAGTCTGTAATAACCACAGCACTACTGGACTTGAGGTTTCCATTAAAGCATATAGAGCTTAAATCACAAAGTCCAAGTCCTTTAGAATATCTAAAAGCCTTCCAAAAAAGAAAGAAGGTACAAACAAGACCAAACTGTGAAGACAACAATAAATACTAAACTCTTCAGTGACCAGACACAGACAAACACCAGTAAGTATAAAGATAATTCAGGAAAACACTATCTCACAAATTGAATTAAATAAGGCACAAGAGATCAATCCAGGAGAAACCAAGATATGTGAACTTTCAGATAGAGAATTCAAAATAGTTGCATTGAGGAAACACAAAGAAATTCAAGATAACTCAAAGAAGGAATTCAGAATTCTATCAGATAATTTAACACATGCACTGAAATAATTAAGCAAAAATTCTGGAGCAGAAAAATGCAACTGACATAATGAAGAATATATCAGAGTCTTTGAATAGCAGAATTATCAAGAAGAAAAAACAATCTGTATGTTTTACATCATGCTACTTGGAAATACAGTCAGAAAAACAAAATAAAACATAGTTTGAAAAATGAAGCATGCTTACAGAATCTATAAAATAGCCTCAAAAGGGCAAATTTAAGAGTTATTGGCATTAAAGTGGAGGTAGAGAAAGAGACACAAGTAGAAAGTTCATTCAAAGAGACATTAACAGAGACCTTCCCAAACCAAGAGAAAGTTATCAATATCCAAGTACAAGGATATTATAGAAAACCAAACAGTTTTGACCCAAAAAAAGACTACCACAAGGCATTTAATAATCAAACTTTCAAAGAACAAGGCTAAAAAGAGGATCCTAAAAGCAGCAGAAGAAAATAAACCAACAACATACAATGGAGCTCCAATATGTCTGACAGCAAATATGTAGTGGAAACCTTACAGAACAGGAGAGAATGGTATGGCATATTTAAAGTGCTGAAGGATAAAACCAAACCAGAACGAAACACAAAACAATAAAAAGAAAAAAAAAAAAACTACTTTTTCCCTAGAGTAATATATCTGGTGAAAATATTCTTTAAACATGAAGGAGAAATAATGACTATCTCAGACAAACAAAACCTGAGGGATTTCATCCACACCAGACATGTTCTACAAGAAATGCTAAAGGGAGTACTTCAAACAGAAAGAAAATAGATATTAATTCGCAATAAGTAATCACCTGAAGGTACAACAACTAACTGCTAATAATAAGTACACAGAAAAACACAGACTGTAATAACACTGTAACTGTGGTATGTCAACTACTCTTATCCTAAGTAGAAAGACTAAATAATGAACCAATCAAAAACAATAACTAAAACAACATTTCAAGATAATCAGAGAGTAAAAAAGATAATCAGACAGTACAAAAGATATAAATAGAAACAGCAAAAAGATAAAAACTGGGGAAACAAAGTTAAGGTGTGGAGTTTTATTAGTTTCTTAGTTTCTTTCTTTTTTTTTGTGGTTGTTTGTTTCTTTATTAATGCAAATGGTGTTAAGCTGTTATCACCTCATAATAATGGGTTATAAGATAGCATATGTGTACCGCATGGTAACCTCAAACCAAAATATATACAACAAACAAACAAAAATAAAAAGCAAGAAACTAAACCATGTTGCCAGAGAGAATTATCTTCCATGACAAAACACAGGAAAAAGAGAAAGAAGTATGAAAAGACAACAAAATGCTCAGAAAACAAATAACAAAATGAAAGAAATAAGTCCTCACTTATCAATAATCACGTTGGATGATAATGGACTGAATGGTATAACCAAAAGACATAGAGTGACTGAAATAATAATAGAAAAGAACCATTGACCTGTTGCCTACAAGAAACACAATTCATCTATAAAGACACACACACAGACTAAACATAAACAGATATCCCATTCTAATGGAAACCATAAATTTAAAGCAAATTGCTAAACTTATATCAGACTAAATAGATTTCAAGACCAAAACTATAAAAATAGACAAACGAGGTCACCATATGATGATAAATGGCTCAATTTAGCAAGAGAATATAACAATTTTAAACATCTTTGCCAATAATAGAACACATAGGTGTGAAAAGTAAATACTAATGGAGCTAAAGAGAGAGATAAACCCCAATAGAATAGTATCTGGAGACTTTAACACCCCACTTTCATCACTGAACAGATCTTTCAGACAGAAAACCAACAAAGAAACATCAGTTTTAATCTGCACTATAGAACAAATAGATCTAATCTATATTTAGGGAATATTTTAGCCAACAGCAGCAAAATACACATTCTTTTCCTCAGCATATGGATCGCTCTCAGTGAACGACCAGACAACATGTTAGGTCACAAAACAAGCCTTGAAACATTCAGAAAACTATGTAATAATATCAAGTATCTTCTCTGGACACAATAAAAGAAAACTAGAAATCAATAATGAGAAATTTTGGAAACTATACAAATAAATGGAAAGTAAACAATATGCTCCTGAATGACCAGTGGGTCAATGAAAAAATTAATTGAAAAATCGAAAAAATTTCTTGAAACTAATGATAATGGAAACACAGCATACCAAAACCTATGGAATACAGAAAAGGTAGTACTAAGAGTGAAGTTTACAGCTATAAGTGCTTACATCAAAAAAGAAAAAAAAAAAAAATTCAAATAAAAAATCTAACAATGTCTCATAAAAAACTAGAAAAGCAAGAGTAGGTAAAACCCAAAATTAGTAGAAAAAAGATATAATAAAGATTAGAGCAGAAGAAGTATGCCCATTTTAAGACACAAATATAGTCCCCTTAAGTTTCTTCTATTCTACAAGACATGATTACCATTCAATAAAAGATTATAAGATACACAGTAAAGCAAGGAAAACAACCCATTGTCAAGAAACAAAACAATAGAACCAGATGCAGAGGTAATGTCACAATCAAAAGTATCACATGGGGACCTTAGTTAATATACTATAGATTCTATTGGAAAAGGTAAAGAAAAAAAAAAAAAAAAAAGCATGAACAAAGGAGAATTTAAGCAGAGAGATGTAAACTAAAAGAAAGTATAAAATTAAAACAATAGTTTTTTAAAAAGACAAAGAAATAATGAATGCCTGTGACATCAACAGACTCAATGCAAACAAGAAATAAAACAGTGAACTTGAAGTAGATTAATAAAAACATCCAATTGAGTAAAAAAGACAAAAAAAGATTGAAAAAAGCATCCATGAACTGTGAGAAAAATCATCCAAGAACTGTGAGAAAATATCAAAGGGCTTAACATATGCATAATTGGAATAAGAAAAACAAGAGAGAGCAAAAAGGGCTGAAAAAATATTTTAAAAGAAAATGGCCAAAACTGCTTACAAAATGGAGATTAAAAACAAAATATTGAAGAAAACAGTAGGTTAAAAGTTATGTTACATACAAAAGAACAAAGACTTTTTAAAATCAGTCTTTTTATAAGAAACTATGCAAATGAAAAGAAATGAGTGACATCTTTATAGAAGTTAAAGAAAAAAAAATATGTCAACTCAGAACTCCATGCCCATAAATATATGCATTTCAGAAAAAAAGGCAAAATAAATAATTTGTTAAACACGCACAAAAGCTAAGAGAACAAAGTACCAGTAGACCAGCACTAAAAGAAATGTTTTTTTAAAGGAGGGTTTCAGATAGAAAGAATATACCAGACAGGAGTTTGCATGTAAACAAAGAAATGAAAAGAAATAAAAATAACTAAAATGAAAGTTCAATAATTTGATATTGCTGATGTAACAAACTGGAACAGACTAAACTCCTTGAATCAACTCAAATTTACTGTCTCACAGTTTCTGTAGGCCAGAAGTCTAACATAGGACTCACTAGAATCATTGCATCAGAAGAGCCTTTCTCAAGGTTCAGGGGAAGAATCCATTTATAAGGTCATTCAAGTTATTATATGAATTAGGTTTTTATCACCTATAGGACTGAGATTCCATTCTTTTGTCTTGTTGTGAGCCCGTGATAGGCCTTAGCTCTTAAAGGCCTTTTTTGAGTCCTCACAGATGGGCTCCTACATCTCAAAACCAACAACATATCTTCACATCTTTCTCATACTTGTAATAGCTCTGACTTCCCCTTCTGAGCCACCACTTTCACCTTCCTTTCAGTACATCCTTCTGACTGACACTTCTGCCTTCCTCATATGCTTTTAAGGACTCATGTGATTACATTGGGGCTGCCTAGATGATCCAAGATAATCTTCCTATTTTAAGGTCAGCTGATAAGTCATTTTAATTACATCATCAAATCCCTTCAACAGAGGAAATAGATTAGTGTTTAAATAATTGGGAGATGAGAAGCACGAGGAAAATCTTTAGAATTTGCCTACTATACAAGGCAAATATAAAATATATGTCTTCTAATATGCAAACACTCAAAATAATCTACGATCTAAATCAAAATACTAACAATTTATTCAGATTTATAGCATACTCAATAATATAACATAATAAAGGTAATAAAGTAATACAGCAAAATATCAAAGAGAGAAATTAAACATATATTCTTGTAAAATTCTTACATTATACATGAAGGAGTACAACATTATTTAACGATAGACAGCTTAAAAGTAAGATGTATAATATAAACCCTAGGGCGAACTCTAAAATAATTTGGAAAGAGATTTATTATGTATATCTCTACCTAGTACAGACAAAACATGATGATTACCTATACACGATCCAAATATGCAAGAGAACAAGTAAACATAACATCAGTAATGATACAAAATTACTAAACATTATTTTAAAATTGACTTAAATCCTATTAATAGAAAATCCATCCAGTAGCAGCAGAATATACTTTATTTTCAAGAACACATTGTCATTCTTTAAAACTGGTCATATTCTGAGCCATTAAAGAAATCTCAGTTTTAAAAGAAATGAAATCACAGATAAAAGACTGTAACTGAAGGAAACTAGACACTGATAAGAGAAAAATATCTAGATAATCCCCAAACACTTTAAAAATAAACACCACTTCTAAATAACCCACGGCAAAGAAGAAGTCAAATAGAAAATTAGTTTTGAAATCATTGTAAATGAAAAGGGAACAAAGTGAAACAATGATTAGAGGAAAATGTCTGGTATTAATGAGCATACTTAAGAGAAGAAGAAAGAGTTCAAATCGCTTATTTCACTTTAAGCTCAAGAGAAAGAATAGCATATCAAGCCAAGTTCAAGAAGAATGGAAGCTACAGAGATGAAGAGAATTCCGTGAAAATGAAAGTATAAAATTTATAGTAAAAACAATGAAATCAGGCCGGGCACGGTGGCTCAAGCCTGTAATCCCAGCACTTTGGGAGGCCGAGACGGGTGGATCATGAGGTCAGGAGATCGAGACCATCCTGGCTAACACAGTGAAACCCCGTCTCTACTAAAAAAATACAAAAAAAAAAACTAGCTGGGCGAGGTGGCGGGCGCCTGTAGTTCCAGCGACTCGGGAGGCTGAGGCAGGAGAATGGCGTGAACCCGGGAGGCGGAGCTTGCAGTGAGCTGAGATCCGGCCACTGCACTCCAGCCTGGGCCACAGAGCGAGACTCCATCTCAAAAAAAAAAAAAAAAAAAAATGAACAATGAACAATTGACAAATTGGGCATCTCTTAGAATCACAGGAGATTCAGAGAGACTCCAGGAGTGCTTCATGATCAGAACAAATTTATAGACAATAAAATAAGGTGACATGCAGAAATGGAAAGTGAGGTACAGAAACAGCTGTATTGGTTACAGCACGGCAATGAGATCAAAAGTTGGATAGTTGAAAATTAAAAAAAATTAATAAAGCAGTCAGATAACTTGTCTGGCTTCACAGGTTCACAGCTAGATAAGAATTTTGCCTGAACATGAATCATAACCACAGTCTCATCCATAGCTAATTAAGATGAGATTTTTATGAGATTTTGGAAATAGAGTTGATACTAAAATAGATGAACACTTTTGGGGATGTTGGAATGGGGGTGAATGTATTTTGCATGTGAGAAGGACATGAACTGGGGGAGGGCAAAGGACAGACTGTTACAGGTTCAGTTGTGTCCTCCCCAGAATTCAAATGTTGAAATCCTAACCCTCAAAACCTCAAAATATGACCTGGTTTAGAGATGGGATCTTTATAGAGGTAAACAAGTTAAGATTAAGTAATTAGGGTGAGGTCGAATCCAGTATCACTGCTGCCCTGAAAGAATGGAACATATGACACAGGCACACATAGAGGAAAAACAATATGAAAGAGAAAAGGTCACTTACAAACCAAGGAAACAGACATAGAGTAGACCGTTCACTCACAGCCTTCAGAAGGAACCAACTCAGCTGACACCTTGAATTTTGACTTCCAGGATCCAGAACTGTGAGAAAATAAATTTCTGTTGTTTACGCCAACAAGTTTGTGGTATTTAGTAATGACTGCCTTAGCAAATTAATACAATAGACCTATAGTAAAACCTAAAATTATAAATATTTTAGGTAAAACTTAGAAGAAAATCTTGTGACCTTGGATTAGGCAAAGATTTCCTAAATAATATGAAAAAACATCATCTTTAAAACTTGTTATTTTGAGCTTCACCTAAATTTAAAGCTTTGTTTCTTAGAATGGCATTGTTATGAAATAAAAAGACAACCCAAAAATGGGGGCAACATATTTGAAAAGGTTATATCTGATTAATAAATTGTATGTGAAATAGTTAAACTCAATAATGAGAAAAATTAATCCAATAAGATATGACAAAAGATCTCGACAGACATGTACCAAAGAAGGAATGCACAAAAGCACATATAAAGATATCACTGGCATTATTAGTTATTCAGGAAATGCAAATGACTACCACAATTAGATAGCACAACATCCCTGTTAAAATGTCTAAAATCCAACAAAACTGATATTACCAATTTCTTACAAGGATGTGAATCATTCATTGGAAACTCATTCATTGGAAACTCATTCATTGCCAATGGAAATGCAAAATTATACAGCCACTCAGGAAAACAGTTTGGCATTTTCTTATGAAGTTAAACATAAACTTACCACATAACCCAATCGTCCTACTGAAGGTATTTATCCACAACTTACAAGGATATTCACACAAACATCTGTACACAGATGTTTATAGAAGGTATATTTGTAATTGGTAGAAACCATAAGCAACAAAAATACCTTCTTATTTGTGAGTAAACAAATGGTGCTATATCCACACAATGGAATATTACACAGAAATAAAAAGAAACCAACTACTAACAAAGGCTACAACACTGATGATTATAAAGAATCCAGACTCAAAGAAGCTATTTATAACATAAGTCTCTGTTAATATAGCATTTTTGAATGGGCAAAATTATAGAGATAGCAAAACAGATTAGTAGTTGTTGGTCATGAATGTAAGGATTTACAAAGGGGAAGGAATTAACTTTTTTGATAAATGGAAATATTCTTTATGTTTATTTTGGTGGTGATGATTACACAGCTGAATTCATTTATCAATAGCTATAGAATGGTATACTCTAAATAGTAAATTTTCATGTATGTAAATTGTATTGCAGTATCCCTGTCAATAAATAGTGCAGGTTCCAACAAAAGACCCTCAAGTAATACATACATGCTATGAAGTCAAATTTTGGTGTTTCATAACTTTGTGACTTTGAAAAAGTTACTTTACCTCTCTGGACCACAGTTTCTTCTGCTATAAACATATAATGATCAAATGGTTATAATGAATGAGATAAACATAAAATATTAATACAATGTACAATAAATAATAACTACTATCTCATTAGCAGTTATATTTGTGTTTTCAAAAATGCCTAGAACTGTACAATATCATAGTCTCTAGCTAGTTTATCATTTGCACTTGCCACATTTCAAGTCCTTAATAACCACATGTGGCTAGTGGTTTCTATACTAGCCACTACATTGGCCATTGTTTCCATCAACAAAAGCTATTTCAGTTTACAATGCTGGACTGGAACAATATTTTTACAATTATTAGTATGCAATAAATGCTTATTGAATGGATAAAAGTTAAAATCAGGACAGTATTTTTCTTTACTGTAACTAAGTATACTTTTTATTTAACAGCTTGCTACAGTATTCTGAAAATTTCCATATTTGTTTTATTAATATTTGAATGTTTTAAAAACCAATATCTGCCTCAATAGAAACTTGGGAAACATTTCTGTAATATCTAAACATTTCCTCAATTTTCAGGCATAAAAAGTATGTTTGGGGTATATGAATTTCCATTGATATGATTTTCAAAAGTGCACTCGGAATACCATGAATGGGTACTGGGGTACAGAGAGGAATATAGGAGACCCCCTTTAATTTTGGTTCAAGGAGCAGAAAAGTGAATGCCTACTGTATAAAGAGTGTTTGCTTGTCTGTTTGTTTTCCTTCTCTATTGCCTGTGTCCTCGATTCCATATGATCTGTAGGGTAGAAACAGGAGCACAGGAATCTCCCTCTCTGACCACAGGAGCTATGGCATAAAGAAAGTGAGGCCAAGCACATTGATTTTTCTTGTTTTGCTTTGTTTTTGCTTTCTGACTTCCTACCACTTGAACTTGAACGCGCACACAGGAGTAGAAGTGCACGATATAGTGGGGGTAACTAAGTCTCAAGCATCTGGCCAAAAGACTGAAAAGAAGACACCCAGAGAACTGGAAGGCACAGGAGAGCTTAGGAAAAAAGGAGGCAGCGAGGACAATGAGCCAATAAAAGTGGCTATGAAATCCTGAAATCAATCCTGGGCTGTGCATACACAGGGATCTGATGTTAATGTGCCTACTAAAGACTTTTATATCTAAATTCACAGATATAACACTGACCAAGTGCCAAAATGGCCTAGGTAGTGTACACAAAGGATAGATCCAAAAATCACTGCACAGACTTTAAAAACAGCAATTACCTTGAAAGCACAATACACACAGCATATATGAGAAATTGTTGCCTAAACATAAGTAGTCCAATTCACTGAGAAAGAAAAACTATCAGCATTCTGCACAGGGGACATTCTGCCTAGACTTTAAATAATACCGGTATAATACTCAAATATACAGCATATAGGTCAAAATTATTAGACCCAGAGTAAACCCAAAAGCTTTCATGGAAAAAAGCTCCCCATGGGGAAAAGAATCATAATTGGTGAGAATTATTTTAGAACAAAAACTTAAAGCCTCTGTAAATAGTCCAAATTGCATATAGTAAAAGAAAAAATATTTATTTAAAAAATATGCTAAATCCCAATGTGAATAGCAAGTGTCTACAACAAAAGACATGAAATGCTCTCTACCTCCACTCAGCTACATGGGTGCTCCACTCTGAATTGATGTGACAAAAAACGCAGGGCTCTCTCTTTTCCCAGTTTACAACTGAATGTTACAATATCTCCTAAAAGACACAAGCCATTTCTCATTTCTCATCACCCCCAGTTCCATGTTGCAAAACTCTCTTCCAGAGCAGCTGAGAGCTTTGGAACTCACTCACTCGACGAAGCCACACGTCATATGGTAGTAGCTCTAATACAGGTGAAGTAGGACAAGAACAGTGGGGCCCATATCATCCTTGCCTCATGTCATTCAAAGGGTGAAGGTTTCATTCTGGGATAGGCAAGCTAATAATGAAAGAGGCAATTTCTGGCTGGGCATGGTGGCTCACATCTCTAATCCCAGCATTTTAGGAGGCTGAGGCAGGTGGATCACTTGAGGTCAGGAGTTCAAGACCAGCCTGGGTGACATGGCAAAACCCATCTCTACGAAAAATACAAATATTAGCTGGGTGTGGTGGCGTGCGCCTGTAGTCCTAGCTGCTCAGGAGGCTGAGGTGGGAGAATCGCTTGAACTTTGGAGGTGAAGGTTGCAGTGAGCCAAGATTGTGCCACTGCACCCCAGCTGGTTGACAGAGAGAGACTCTGAGAAAGAGAGAAAAGAAAGAAAGAAAGAAAGAAAGAAAGAAAGAAAGAAAGAAAGAAAGAAAGAAAGAAAGAAAGAAAGAAAGAAAGAAAGAA
>NW_012119633.1:894057-899840 GCF_000951035.1 Colobus angolensis palliatus | reverse complement strand
AAGGAAGGAAGGGAGGGAAAGAAGAAAGAAAAAAAGGAAGGAAGGAAGGAAGAAAAGGAAGGGAAAAAAGAAAGAAAGAAAGAAAAGAAAGAAAGAAAGAAAGAAAGAAAGAAAAAGAAAGAAAGAAGAAAGAAAGAAAGAAAGAAAGAAAAGAAAGAAGAAAAGACTCAATTTCTTTTTTATTCTGAGATAAATGAGCCAGCTACCTTGCCCCCAGTTACAGAGTAGTGATGCAGTTTTTTTCCCCTAGAAAGGAAGGAATAGGCCACAATAATAGAAAACTAAGAAGCTCTCCCTAAAGGGGCTAACGATTTTTTTGGAATAGTGTGGGAAGGTCAAACTTAAGGGTACTCTTAAATACAATGAAGATTGCAGATATAAGCAGTGAAGAGCAGAGATAAAAAGTGGCTACAACTTAGCTTCATGACAGAAAAAAGCTAAGCCACTGACCAGCTTGTTAACCAGCAAGGATCCCAGAAAGAGAGTAATTTCTCTCCTGTGGTAGAAAAAAATTGCAAAGACTACCCTATAAAACTACCCTTGCAAAGACACTGGAATATAATTGGATCAGACTTTGTAGCATTTATTTCCCAATGCACTGTCAGAACGATAGAATAATAAACTGTAACTCAGAGCTAACAGCTGGGTGTGATACCAACAGATAAATGGCTTAACATAGATACCAGTGAAAGTGACAGTCAAAGAGAACCATGCTAAAACCTTGTAATTTCATGATGACTATACTTAGGCCTCAGGATGCACCCTCTAAGGACCGACAAAATAAACATTTAAAAAATGTTACCAGCAATAAAGAGGGATATTTTATAATTATAATGGTCACTATATCAGAAAGATGTAATAATTACAAACATACATGATATGGTTTGGCTGTGTCCCCACCCAAATCTCATCTTGAATTCCCACATTGTGGGAGGGATCCAGTGGGAGGTAATTGAATTATGGAGGCAGATTTTTCCCATGCTGTTCTTGTGATAGTGAATAAGTCTCATGACATCTGATGGTTTCTAAAAGGAGACTTTCCCTACACAGGCTGTCTTCTCTTGTCTGCCACCATGTGAAATGTGCCTTTCACCTTCCACCATGATTGAGAGGCCTCCCGAGTCACATGGTGGTAACTGCTTGCTTGAGTTATTTATTATTGAGTTATTTATTATTTATTATTGCATGAGTTATTATTATTATTATTATACCTCCTTTCAGGCATAAAATTAATTCATGTTTTATAGAATTCTGACCTGTGAAGAATTATGTTACAGTGGAGTTCCAGAGAATTTTAAAAAAGGTGAGGAGCAGCACATAAAATTCATTTGCAAATTACATAGAGTTTACTTCAATGTTAAATCACCTTCTTAAGCCCCTTCTTTTAAATGGCATATACAATGCAACTAAAACTGAATAATCACTTTCCAACTTTTATTGAAATCATGGTCATTTTTGGGGATTTTTAAGCTCCCCCACTATTGCAGCTGAACATAATGAACAATTTGTTTTTAATTCACTGTAACTCATAGGAAAGCCAGATTGATTTTTTGGTCATTAAAATTTGTAAAGAAAAGATTGCTCTCAAGTGTCAAATCTATTATAGAAAGAGTTTAAAGTTGGCATCAGTCTTCATAGATTATTTTTTTAACTCACTGAAATGATGTTTATAATGGAAACACTGTTCTTTATGAGCAAGTGCCCAACCTGACACACCAGCAAACCAATGATCCACATTCACATAAAGAATAGATTTCTTCCTTCCATTAAGATATTTTTCACCCATCTCTCATATTGATATGGGAACAACTGTAAAATATTTATCATAAATTAGTAAGAAATATTTATATGCTATTTTTGTTTTACCATGAGAAATATTTTTTAACTTGAGATTTCATATATGCCCATGAGCTACTAACAAATACATTTTATATAAAGAGAGAATAACTAATGTACACATCTCAGCTTATCAATACTTGATGTATTCCTGATAAGAAAGAGTTCAGGTTTAGGGGACTGAACCTAAAATAGTTTGACTTTCTTCACTGAAACATTGCTGCAGCATAAGGACATATTAAAATAGATTTCCCAACCTGCTTTGAAACTCATATTTAATAAACAATGCAAAAATGTCACATGTAACAATACATTCCTTTATTTTAATATTTAAAATGTCTACTTAAAGTTTTAAATGTCCAGAATGCATGTGCATCGTTCTCCATACCTGTCCAGGCACAGATAAATGGCTATACATATTAAGTGTGAAAAAGAAAAGAAAGCCACATACTGAAAATCTCAAAAATGGCCACATGTATATCTCTATGCCAAGGTACATGCATTTCTTAATATGAAGGATTCATAGGTGAACTTTTGGGTTTGTAATTTTAAAGATCGATGGGTCAGAGTAATAATAATGGAGGGTCAGGCAGGTTTCACCAATTAAATGCCATCACAGTAAGCATTAGTGATACACAGTTTTAATTGGCTGGTAAAAATTAGGTCAACTGAGAGAGACTGTTTGTATAGCTACTAAAGAAGACCTGCTTTGAACAGAGCTGCCTAAAAGTTGTTGCCACAGGTTTAGATTGCTAGAGGTCTCTTGGAGTAATCACAATTTTGTGTATATTTTGAGAACAAATTCCACCCAATTTGAGGAGTAGTTCTGCTCCACTCTTTGGGATAACTTCAATTCCATCATGGCAGAATAAAATATTATGCCCTAACTGAAGAAGTGACATCAGAATAGGTACCAGGTCATACTTCCTAAACACCTGGGTCACATAGATATATTCAGCACATAAGCAAACATAAAATAAGATTTTTCACTAATGCTCTGCTTTTCACTTTGGTTAGAATATGCTGATTTTTTTTTTTCTTTAATGATGAGGAGAAGAAGAGTAATGAC
The DNA here is from genome assembly GCF_000951035.1 of Colobus angolensis palliatus. NCBI lineage: Eukaryota > Metazoa > Chordata > Mammalia > Primates > Cercopithecidae > Colobus > Colobus angolensis. Next base: position 896,935 of record NW_012119633.1, on the reverse strand, counting down.
TAAAACCACCTTTAAGGGGAGCATGGTGTTTAAAACATGCACATATTGTATGGTTGTATTGAGAAGACATAAAAGTATTTGCAGCCTGAGTAGGGATAACATGGTATTAAAACCAGTTGCATGAGGACATACAATTGGACAGAAGTAGTTTGAATAGTATTGTGGAATTAGGTACATAGTAGGCTGTAGGGAGAACCCCTGAAACTATTGCTATGGAACAAAAGATGAAATGCTCTTGACTATTGTAAATACAAGATTGCATGCAGGACTGTGTAAAGACAATGCCAGGTTGGACTGCCAGAATGAGCCAACAGCGTGTGATGTGTTTCCCCCTTGAGAGGGTCTATGAATGGACGTGCAGTCAGGGAGGTTTCACATTACCAAGATTCCTATGCCAGAAAAGCAGATGTTCATAGCTCTGGGAATGGAATGAGGCCCTTGTGGAGAGCCTATAAACGGACACATGGGGGTGCCTGTTTGTATGCATAAGATAAGGCTATAAATGCCCTCATCTTGCCACAGCTCTTCTAGGCCTCTTTAGGGTTAAGGCATACTCCCTTCTGAGAATTTCTGGTCTAACCAGTGGTCTAGCTTCACGTCCTCTTTCTATCGATTGTTTGTAACCAGTTTTTGCTGCCACTGTTACTGCTGATTAATATGTTGGTAATCATAGGTTATGGAATGACTGTGTTTTTGTTTTAAGGCTCTGTTAGAAATTACTGATGTACACAATATAGTGTAAATTCTTATCTCTGTATATTATACTTCTGCATACAGATGTAATGTTAAAGAATAACTTCATCCCCATGTGACCATCTCGCCTCATAAGCAAATGACCCTAAATCCCTCACTAACCTATCCCCAACCTCATTAAAATTAATAATAAATGCTGGTATATCCACTGCATTGGCAGCATCATGGGACCAGAAGGTGGTGACCCCCTGGTCCCAGCTTTCGCTATCTTGTTTGTGTCTATTATTTCTCAACCTACTGATCCACCTGGGAACAAAGAAAGAGCCCCATTGCATTTCGAGCTGCTGGCCAGATCCTGCAACAGTAGGCACACAATATTTGCTCTATATTTGTAAGTGCATTACATTTTTCCTTTGGCAGCATGGCTATTCTTGAGAGCAATAAAACCTATGGAGGAAAGAATTTCAGTCCAATTATTTAACTATAATCACACAGGTGGATGTTGGTCAATTTATAGAGTCTATCATTTTAGGAGATGCCAATACAAACCTGGACTGAGTGTCAGTAGCATGGGTCTAGGCAAAGCAATGAACTAACTCTATGGCTTCTAGGGGATATATCACTGCTATCCAACAAGCAATCTCTTTGAATTTCTTCACATCATTTATTTTTGTAAATCTTCCTAATGCATGGGAGAGCCCCAGAGGATTAATGATGACAGATGTTTTTAAAGATTAATGTTTCCAGATTTTAATATGAATGACAGAAGTGAGTCAGATTCAGGTCTCTTCTAGGAGCATACACTCTTCAGTTCTCTTGTCTACAATTAAAACTACTAGTGGTGATATTTACTGAAAAGTTCTTTACCTCCCCACCCCCTTATCTTTTCCTTCTACTCTTTCCTTATTTCTTTCCTTCTTTTCTCCCTCTGTCCCTTTCCCCCTTTCTTCTTTCCTCACTCCCTCTCTTTCCTCCTCTCTTCCTTTGATCTTTCCTTTGCTTCTTTCATTCTAGTAATTGTTGAGCATTTTCTGTGTACTGGGCACTGACTGAAAATACAGAGATAATTGTTCAAAGCCCTAGACCTCAGTAACCTAAGTTAAATAAGAGCAAAAAGAAAACAAATTTAGCAAACGTAAGGAAGGCTACACTTGCCTGGTACTTTTCAAAGACAAAGGAAGAACACATGACACAGTTGGTAATGGGGCACAGAGTGGTGGGTGGGAGTCGGGAGCATCAGGTGACATCACTGAAGCTTTTGCTGAAAAAAAAAGAGCTTCCTGAGACTAGTAATAAAAGTGTGAAATTAGCTAGGTGAAGCTTAGGCACAACATTTGAATCAAATGGAGAAATGAGGTTATGTAAAGTAACAGAGGTTTGAAGCAGTATGGCATGTTTAGGAGAACTGCAATCTGATATATATGATGAATCTGAAAATGGGCATCTACAAAATCCCTATAGCCAACATCATACTCAGTATCTAAATACTAAATGCTTTCCAGGAACAATACAAGAATGTGTACTCTCACATCTTCTATTTCAGTGTTGTACTGGAGGTCCTGTCCAGTTAAATAAGGCAATAAGTAAAGTATATACAGAACGAAAAAGAAAAAAATGAAACTGGTGCTATTCACAAATAATATGAACATGGATGTAGAAAAGATTAAGAATTCTACACAAAGCTACTAAAATGAATAGCTGAATCTAGTGAGCTATTCATCAATAAACAAAAAATTACACTTCAACAAACTGGCAATAAACATTTGAACATTGAAATTGTTTTTAAAAAATCTGTATTTCCAAAGCATCAAAAAGATACAAGAGTGAATTTAGTGAAATATGTGCACTAAAAATCATAAAGCATTCCTTTATGAAGGAAATAAAATAATACTTAAAGGGAGAGCTATGTATGTTCATGCATTGGAAGATTCAATATTGTTAAGATGGTAGCTTTCCCTAAATTGATCTATTTATTTGATATAATTTCTTTTTTTTTTGAGTTTTTTTTTATTATTATACTTTAAGTTCTAGGGTACATGTGCATAACGTGCAGATTTGCTACATATGTATGGTTGTGCCATGTTGGTGGGCTGCACCCATCAACTCGTCAGCACCAATCAACTCGTCATTTACATCAGGTATAACTCCCAATGCAATCGCTCCCCCCGCCCACCTCCCCGTGATA
>NW_012119633.1:893093-893397 GCF_000951035.1 Colobus angolensis palliatus | reverse complement strand
GATCTATTTATTTGATATAATTTCTTTTTTTTTTGAGTTTTTTTTTATTATTATACTTTAAGTTCTAGGGTACATGTGCATAACGTGCAGATTTGTTACATATGTATGGTTGTGCCATGTTGATGGGCTGCACCCATCAACTCGTCAGCACCAATCAACGCGTCATTTACATCAGGTATAACTCCCAATGCAATCGCTCCCCCCGCCCACCTCCCCGTGATAGGCCCCGGTGTGTGATGTTCCCCTTCCCAAGTCCAAGTGATCTCATTGTTCAGTTCCCACCTATGAGTGAGAACATGCGGTG
>NW_012119633.1:847807-890293 GCF_000951035.1 Colobus angolensis palliatus | reverse complement strand
TTTTGATTGAGTTTCTTAGTCCTGAGTTCTAGTTTGATTGCACTGTGGTCTGAGAGACAGTTTGTTATAATTTCTGTTCTTGTACATTTGCTGAGGAGTCCTTTACTTCCAATTATGTGGTCAATTTTGGAATAAGTGTGATGTGGTGCTGAGAAGAATGTACCTCTTAGTAAGTTTTGTTAGAAGAAATTAATTAGTTTAATTTAAATTTATATAGAAAGGCAAAAGACCTAGGATTACCAATTAAAAAAAAAATCTTGCATTACCCAATTTCAAGACTTACAAGCTACAGTAATCATCACAGTGGGGTCCTGATGTGAGATCAAGAATAAAAACCCATGGGACCTAATAAAGGGTCCAGAAATAGACTCACACTTATATGGTCATTGAACTTCCAACAAAGTTGCCAAGGTAATTCGCTGGGGAAAAGATTTTCAACAAACGATTCTGGGAAACTTGAATATTCATATAGAAAACAAAACCTCAAATTTTACCTCATAACACACAAAATAATTAACTCAAAGTGGATCATACATTAACATATAAAAGCAAAAATGATAAAACTTCTATAAGAAAACACAGTAGAAAATCTCTATGTGATTGTGTTAGGCAAAAATGTATTATACAAAACACAAAATCACAAAGTATAAAATAAAAATTTGGTATAATGTAATTCATTGGAATTGGAAATGACAGCTCTTTGAAAAACACAGGAAAAGGAAAAGACAAATGACTAACTGGGACGAAATCTTTGTAAAATATGTATTTGACAAAGAGCTTCCATCCAAACTATATAAAGAAATCTTACAAAACAGTAATATAAAACCAACAACCCAATTTTCAAAATGAGAAGAAGCTTTTTAAGCATTTTAAACAGAAGTTTTTTTTTTTTTAAGTTTCTGGGTATATGTGCAGGATGTGAGGTCTATTACATACGTAAACATGTGCCATGGCGGTTTGCTGAACCTGTCAACCCATCAACTAGGAATTAAGCCCAGGGAGCATTTGCTCTTTTTCCCAATGCTCTCCCCCTTTACCCTCCCCCAAAAAGCCCCAGTGTGTGTTGTTCCCCTCCCTGTGTCCATGTGTTCTCATTGTTCAGCTCCCACTTATAAGTGAGAACAGGTGGTATTTCGTTCGTTCCTGCATTAGTTTGCTGAGGATAATGGCCTTCCAGCTTCATCCATGTCCCTGCAAAGGACATAATCTCATTCCCCTTTATGGCTGCATAGTATTCCATGGTGTATATGTACCACATTTTCTTTATCTAGTCTATCATTAATGGGCATTTGGGTTGATTCCATGTCTGTGCTGTTGTGAATAGTGCTGCAATGAACATACACGCACACGTATCTTTGTAATAGAATGATTTATATTCCTTTGGGTATATACCCAGTAATGAGACTGCTGTGTCAAATGGTATTTCCAGTTCTAAATCTTTGAGGAACCACCACACTGTCTTCCACAATGGTTGAATAAATTTACTTTCCCACCAACAGTGTAAAATTGTTCCTATTTCTCCAAACCTTGCAGCATCTGTTGTTTCCTGACTTTTTATAATCGCCATTCTGACTGGCATGAAATGGTATCTCATTGTGGCTTTCATTTTCATTTCTTTAATCATCAGTGATATTCAGCTTTTTCCATATGTTTGTTGGTCACATAAATTTCTTCTTTTGAGAAATGTACATTTCCTTTGCCCACTTTTTAATTTTTTTTTTTTTTTGGTAAATATGTTTAAGTTCCTTGTAAGTTCTGGATATTAGACCTTTGTCAGATGGATATATTGCAAAAATTTTCTCCCATTCTGTAGATTGTCTGTTTGCTCTGATGATAGTTTCTTTTGCTATGCAGAAACTCTTTCATGTAATTAGATCTCATTCATCAATGTTTGCTTTTGTTGCAACTGCTTTTGGAGATTTCTTCATAAAATCTTTGTCCATGCCTATGTCCTGAAGGGTATTGCCTAGATTTTCTTCTAGGGTTTTTATAGTTTTGGAAGAAGGATAAATTGCTAAGGGTGAAGATGAGCTTGACTTTCAAAATGCCGAATTTAAGTCACATTTTGGACACATAGGGACCCAGTAGATGGGTGAACCTATAATCTGGAGCTTAGGTGAGCGATCTGGGTTGGTATTTGATCATTCCCTCCTTTATTATTAGAAACATTTAAATTTGGTTTGGTTAGTTTGTTTTTGATAATGTAAATGATTGAGAACTTAAAGGTTAAGCATGGTGAAAGTGCTTCTAATTACACCTTTGTCACAAGTCATGAATGGCTTCATAATTTCAAAAGCTATTAGATCTGTACAGCATTAAAGTGGGCTGCTAAGAAGTTCCCTGGGGCAATTGTGAAGCTCATCAACGATGAGCATTATCTGACTTAACACGTTATTATCACAAACCAAATCTAACTTACTTTGAGAAAAGATGCATGGTGAAACGAATATTAGCAAGGAAGAGAACAGTTTGCCTGATTTCCAAGCCCTGAAGGACGAACTCACAGTACCATTTGGTAAAAATGCATGTAAAAACTGTGGGCTAAATTTTGTCTGTCACATCAGACTTAAAAACAAATGTGTTTGTGTAAAACCTTGTGAGCTTTAGATCTGCTCAGATACAGAGGAGCTTCTGTACAGAAGATAGGAGATAAATAGAACCACAGCAGAAGAAAATATACAGAAGGTGAAATCCGAAGTGATCAAGACAGACTTAACTAATTTCTTCCCAAGTCAAAGTCTCCATAACTTTGGATATTTGATATTCCCTTTATTATTTTACTACCTACATATCAATCTTTTTAAATAACAAAATAACAAAAAGGAATGGTCATGTTTATTAAGTAGTAGTGTCTAGCATATAGCTCTACACAGCCCCATTCGTGCATCAGGAATCTAACACAAAGGCGGCAAACACGAATGAAAAAAGAACTTCCTTCACACCTTGCCATTCACACCTCACTTTTTCATCCATATAATCTATAGAAAAGTTAGGAAGGTTTGATATTACCTTTCTAAAAACAGGTAACTCACTCGCTCACTGTAACTTTCCACTTTAATCTTCCTCTCTCGACTCATATGTTAATTAACACCAACTACTGAAAGTTTTAATAGCAAATTGACTTCTTTTGTTTTGATTTTCAATAGACTTTATTTTAGAGAAGTTTCTCTTCACAGAAAAATGGAGAAAAAAGTATAGATCCATACACCACCTGACTCCATATATCACAACACCCCTCCTGGCTCCCAGTCACTCACACCAGAGTGGTACATATGTTACAATTGATGAATCCATATTGACACATCTTAGTCACCCAAAACCCTGAGTTTATATTACAGTTCACTGTCAGTGCTGTATATTCTATGTGATTTGGCAGTGTATAATGACATTTTCCACAATTAGAGTATTATACAGAACAGTTTGACGCCCTAAAAATCCTCTGTGATCCTCTTATTAATCCCTCATTCCCCCCAAACTCTTTTTCACTATCTCCATAGTTCTGCCTTTTACAGAACGTCAGACCATTGTAATAATACAGTATGGGGTATTTTTAAATTGGCTTCTTTCATTTAGTAATATTCATTTAAGCAACTCCCGTGTCTTTTCATTGCTTGATATTGCATTTCTTTTAGCACTGAATAATATTCAATTGTCTTGATGTGCTACAATTTATTTACCCATTCACCTACTGCAGAATATCTTGGTTGGTTTTGAGAGGTGACAACGTGCTAGCAGCCCTGGCTGGCTCTGGGCGCCTCCTCCACCTCAGAGTCCGCTCTGGCCATGCTGGAGGAGCCCTTCAGCCCGCAGCTGCGCTGGGGGGGCCCCTCTCTGGGGCTGGCTGAGGCCACAACCAGCTTCCTCTGCTCATGGGGAGGTGTGTAGGGAGAGGCCCCAGCGGCAGCCAGGGCTGCCCATGGCTGGCGGGGTTCCAGTAGGCATGGGGTTGGCCTGCCCGCACTCCACGCGGCTAGCTGGTGCCTGCTGGGCTTGATCCGCGACTGGGTCCCGTGCACAGACTGCTCTTCCCTCTTCACGGGGTCATTGGCCCCGATGGCACGTCTCCATCTCTTTCTCGCTTCCCCTCTTTTCCTCTTGGTTGTCTGGCACGAGCTCTGTCTGGGCTGCTGGAGTGTCCAGACTAGGTGCCCACAAAGTCCCTCAGCAAGTGCCAGTGAGAGGTGAAGCCAGCTGGGCTTCTGGGATGGGTAGGGACTTGGAGAACTTTTCGGTTTAACTAAAGGATTATAAAGGCACCAATCAGCACTCTGCGTCTAGCTGAAGGTTTGCAAACACACCAATCAGCACTCTGTGTCTAGCTAAAGGTTTGTCAACACACCAATCAAATCTCTGTGTCTAGGTAATCTGGCGGGGACTTGGAGAACTTTTGTGTCTAGCTAAAGTATTGTAAACACACCAATCAGCACTCTGTGTCTAGCTAAAGGTTTGTAAATGCACCAATCAGCACTCTGTCAAAACAGACCAATCAGCTCTCTGTAAAATGGACCAATCAGCTCTCTGTAAAATGAACCAACCAATCAGCTCTCTGTAAAATGGACCAAGCAGCAGGATGTGGGTGGGGCCAGATAAGGGAATAAAAGTAGGCCACCCAAGCCACCAGCAGCAACCCGCTGGGGTGCCCTTCCACACTGTGGAAGCTTTGTTCTTTCAGTCTTTGCAGTAAATCTTGCTGTGGCTCACTCTTTGGGTTTGTGCCAGCTGTAACACTCACTGCGGAAGGTCTGCAGCTTCACTCTTGAAGCCAGCGAGACCACGAACCCACCAGGAGGAACAAACAACTCTGGACGTGCGGAACAACTCTGGATGTGCCGCATTTATGAACTGTAACACTCACTGCGAAGACCTGCAGCTTAACCCCTGAAGTCAGAGAGACCGCGAACCCACCTGGAGGAAGAAACTCCGGACACGTCTGAACATCAGAAGGAACAAACTCCAGACATACCATCTTTAAGAACTGTAACACTCACCACGCCTTCATTGTTGAAGTCAGCGGGACCAAGAACCCACCAATTCTGGATACAGGTTCATGTTTTGGAAACTATGAAAAAAAAAGCTACTATACACATCACTACACAGATTTTGTTTTGATGTAAGTTTTCAGCTCATTTCTGAAAATACAAAGAAGTGTGGATTTTTTAAAAACTCAGCCACAATGGCCAGTCCAGAAGTTTAACAATAAATGCCACTACAGCCTCATCTACTATAAATACTGTGAACATTTCAAACAGCTGGCCAGTTAACAATATTTATTGGACACCTAAAATAAGCACAGCACTGTTCTTGCCAAGCTCTGTGGGGGATATGTAGAAATTTTTAAAACTGTACATAGTAACTAGGAAAAATCTTATAAACAAGGGAGAAAGTCAGCACATTCCATACATGTACAAAGGAGGAACACACGTGTTACTCTTTTCTATAGCCACTGCTGATATTCTAGCTCAGACCTTATCTCCTCAAGACAGGATTATTGCAGCATCTAATTAGAGCCCGAGCTCCAGGCACACTTCATACCTACCACTCTGCTCCAACATAACCACCTAGAGCTGCCAGATAAATCTGGTTAAAATTCCTCTTCCAGTATCCTCTGTTCGGAAGAGTTTCACTGGCTTCCTGTTGACTATGGAATAAATTTAGAACTCCAGTTTGGAAAAAGATAATCATGACAATCAATCAAAACCTGTCTTTACAACCTCATCTTCCACTCCCCTCTAAAGTGAATCATTTATTCATTACCCATTCTTCAATATGCCTCATCTTAAATCACATCTGTTTTGATTATGCCCTCATTCCACCCTAAGCTTGTGTCCTTTTTACTTACCAAATATCCAAATACTACCCATCCTTCAAGACATACACTGAAATGCACCACACCCAAATATACCCAAGCATATTTCCTGACATATAGTAGTCACTCTGTACATGTTTGGTCAATGGAATTAAGTTCATACACATGTAAGAGAAGTGGAAGACAGTGGAAGGAGCACTTAACTAGAATTCAGGGAACCTGGGCTCTAATTCCAGCTTTGTCTTTCATTTAAATTTATCTGATTTTGGTTTCTTCATCTGCAAAATAAGGATAATATCTGCTTTGGGTATTTTATAGGATATTTGGGAGGATAAAATAAATAGGAAATTGATTGTGAAATTATTTGGAAACCGAAAGATGTTATTAGGTCATTATGATGATGATGATGATGATGATGATGTACACTTGCAGGTACAGAACTGTTTGCTTTTAAAATAGCTATCATTAAAGGTCACAATAAAGGTATCCACGTAGTATGGACACACACATAAATTCATATCTCACAAATATCTGTTTTTACATATATCTACATGAGCAGTATAATGTATGATGCTCCTACACAATAGCTAACAGTTTTTAATCGACTAAGGCTTATTTTCTGTTCCTGAAAATCATATACATTTTCTAGATAGAACAATAGAAAGGTTACATTACAACATCACTTGAATTTGTTTGGTTTTTCTATCTGATTGAGCTCCCCTCAAAAGTCATTATTGTTCTGAAGAATACATTAAAAACCCAGAAAGAGGATGCTCAAATGGACTCATGTTATAAACAAATGTTATGGGCAATAATGGGGAATAAAAAACACTTAATGCTTGCTAACATCTAATGTTGTGGGATAATAACATACATTACTTTATTTCTGTAATTGGGATTCGTGTATATAAGAAACACAAATGTACTTTTAAATGACTTCATTGTAGTTTGAGAAAGTCTATTATTTTAATGATCTAATTTATCTACATATTACTTATCTATATTAAAGAATTCAGTTAATAGCAAACAAATTTTTTAGTTTAGTGTCCACAGCCAAAATAATATGTACATACAACATATGCTATTGCATTTAACACACAGTGTTAGCTAAAAGTTATGAGGTTTTTTTTAAAAAAAGAGTAATAATTATAACATTTAAAAGAATTAGACCACACTGGCTGCCTAACATAGTCTAACTGTTTTTTACACAAACTATAACTTCCAAAGGTAAAAGAAACTAGATTAACCTGTTGAGAATATCAGTAATCATACAAACATACTTCTGTGTGATTTTTCTTTTTTGCACAGAAGGACTTGAAATATTGATAACAATTTAGATTCTTGACTTTTCCTATTTAAATAATCTACTCTCTCAGAGAAACACAGACTTTTCATTTTAGTTGGATAAAGGAGCAACTTGAAAGTCACTGGAATTTCCATACCTTCTCTAGATTTGCTATTTTTGCTATCCCTTATTCCATCATAACTCATTTATTCAAAAAAATATTTTTGAGTACCTTCTATGTGCTATAAATGGTCAGATGAAGAAAATAAAAAGAGAATAAGCCACTGCATATATCCCCAACATACTCACAGTCAAGACTGGTTCTCAAAGTTTACTATCCATTAGAATTATCCAGAGGGCTTGTTGAGACAGATTGCTGGGCCCCGCTGCCAATATTTTTGATTGAGTAGGTCTGGGGTGAAGCCTGAGAATTTGCTTCAAAATTTGTACCCAAGTAATGATAATGGTGATGGTCCAGGGACCACACTTTGAGAGCCACTAGTCTTGTAGGTGGATACAGACATGTTAATAGAAATAAATGGCAATTTGAAAAGTGAAATAATAGGTGAATATAAAGTGTTGTAAAAGAATAGAAAAAGTAATGACTAAATTTTCATGGGAAGTGTCTAAGAAAACTTCACAGAGGAAATAGGAGATAAGCAAGGAAAGGGTACTGCAGGCAGATGAATTTATCTTCTTTATTTTTTAAGTTGATCAATAAGGTTTGGATGGTAGATTGAGGGCAGAATATGGAACCACTTTGATGTCATGCAGAGAATTTCAATTTCATCTTGTGAACAATAAATGTGTGTCAATGAAGGTTTATATCCATGAAGGTTACATGATGAAATTTGTGTGTCTGAGTACATAGAGGATGGGTTAGAGTGAGAAGCGGGTGGAGAAACTACATAGATTTGTGCAGTAGTCTAAGTAAAAAGAGATGATAGCAGTATTGAGACAGTGGTAGTAGGGATGGAAACAATGTGATGAACTCATCACTAATATTCCCTGTGCTTCCTTATATGAAGCCGATAAAATGCTTACTTTTCACATGCCACACCTGCTTTCTAGAACTAGGTGGAACAATTAAATGCAGTATAAATCTACTGCAACCCTGCTTGTATGGCAATACACATGGTTGCTGCTGTTAGAAGATTTCATATTACATCTTTAATTGTGGGCGTTTAGCAGACAGTCTCTTATTATTAAGAGACTGCTGACTTTTATTGTCAGTGTGGCCACAGGACAAAGCTAATAATTACCAGCACCAGAGTCAGCTTGTGGTTTTATATTACATTGAGGTAAATTACACTGGAATTAAAGTGGATTACTTTTATCAAATGGGGAATAAGCTGTTAATTAACTCCCCACTGTCGCAATCTTTTTCTGCGCTTGCAACTGTTATTAGGTCTAGATTAAACTGTTGAATTAATTTCCCACTTACTTACTATTTCCAGAGTTTTTAATTTACCTGGCAGCAGTTTTAATGGAAAATTGTATTAGTGAACATAAATTGTTTTGGGGAAGGGTAAACAGTTTGCAATAATGTTTATTAAGTCGTTTTGTTTGAGCAAAAATATAATTGCAGTTTTAATTAGTGCATGATAGTTGCAGTATTAGGTTTGAGATTACATTATGGTTTTCTGAGAAAACAATTACTCAGGTAATCCCAGAATTTATGAATGATAGCAAATAGAAAAGATATGTCAATACGGCATTGACATATCTAACTATGTCAATAGTTAGACAGGCCACAGTACATTAGTTACTATTACCCGACAGGCCACAGTACAATAGTTACTATTACCACCTGGCCATCCCCATGAAAAGAAAAATGAGAAAATACCACCTTGCTGCCAAATATCAAAAAATGAAGAAAAACAAAAAAGAAGTGTGTGTTGGTGGGAAGCTTTACCTTTGGAACATAAATTCATTTTTGAAACGCCTTCAAAATATTTTTTAAAAGCCCACTCACATCTTGTGATGGTTAATTTATGAGTCCACTTGACTGTGTTAAGAAATACACAGATAGCTGATAAAACATTATTTCTGGATGTGTCTGTGAGGGTGTTTCAGGAAAACTTTAGCATTTGAATCAGTAAGCTTAGTAAAGGGGGATCCAATCTCACCAATGTGGGTAGATATCCAATCCTCTGAGGGACAAGATAGAACCAAAAGGAAGAGGAAAAATGAATTTGCTTTTGATTCAGTTGCACCATCCATCCTTTCCTGCCCTCAGGTACCTGAGCTCTTTGTACTCAGACGTTCAGACTCCTGGACTTAAACCAGCAGCCCCCTTCAGTTCTCAGACCTTGATGTAGACCTTAGAGTTATGCCATAGGCTCGCTGGTTCTCAGGCCTTCACACTGGGACTCAGTTACACCACTGGCTTTCCTAGTTCTCCAGCTTGCAGACAGCATATCGCAAGACTTCTCAGCCTCCATAACTGTGTGAGCAAATTCCCGTAGTACATTTCTTCTTTTATATGTCTCTCTGTGTATATATATCCTATTGGTTCTGTTTCTCTGTAGAACTCTGACTAATACACATCTCTCACACCTAATTTTATTATCCCAATGACCCGTATGCAGAGACTATCATTCCCATTTGATAGATGATACAACAATAAAGTTAAGTGATTTACCTCAGTTCAAAATCTGGCTAAAGGTGCATCAAGGACTAGAAACAGCCCATTATCTTTCTGTGATTCTTATATTCTACACTAACTAGCAGGTACCATAACAGGGCCTTTCTTTTGGCCAATATTTACAACTTGAGAAAAGTAATGTGGCCTAGTATTTAAGAACACAATCTTGGAAAAGCTGGATAGATTTGGCATTGATTCACTAGCAGTGTGACGTCTAGGAGCTTCTCTGTTTCCTCATCTACACAACAAAGATAATGAACGCTTACCTCATAGATCTTACCAGAGTTAAATGAGATAAGACATGTAAAGCACCTAGCACTCTTATTCCAGAACAGGCAACAATTTGCTTTCTAGGTCAATAAATGAGAGTTAGCCCCTCCCCACTATTGTATGGCCCTATTGAGAGGCTTCCTTGTATGAAAAACAGGAGAGCTTCCCCTATTGTGGGCTTTAAAGTACTTCTAGGAGTCTATGAGTTCTGTTATTAAAATGAACAAAGACATCTGAAGCATATAGAAAACATGTCATTCAATTGCCAAATGCCACTCTTTCACTCATGATCGCATAAGGTATTTTGGGAGTCTGTGGGATGAAATAACTATGGCAAAAATCATATTTTCTGTGTTGGTTGGGAAATCTTGCTGTTAAAATCTAATTTAGATATTTTAGATGCTGGCATTAAAGTATATATTAACTGAGTAACCATGATAGGCTTAAAAACTGAAAATAAATTGTGCTTCGCATGGTATTAGCATTATTTTTCCTGGTACTGCATTAAAATCCAGAGGGATGGACACGTTACACACCATCACAAGCTCTAAAATGTTTATGATACACTTTTTAAAATGTATATAAAAATATCCTATTGCAATTTACCTAATTAATTTTAGTTTCTAATTCATAAAGTTTTTCACTATTTAAGCAAAGGAGAATGAGAATTAAAATGCATTTGAAGACACAACATACTGATATCAAACACAATTTTACAACCTACTTAATATTCAAGTGATTTTTAAAATATTTGGCTTAAAATAGTAAAATACCCAAAACTAAGAGTTTTGCTAAATTACATTTTTATGACATAATTTCAATTAGCATTTTTCCTCTCCAAGATATAAATTATGCTTTAATTTGTACTAAACTGTAGGATGATAGAAATTAGAAGACTTTTTCCAAATGGTGGTTGCCTGCCCATTGATAGCATACATAGAACTAGGACCACCAGAACAATTTACCATTGTAAATATTGAAAACATAAACTGCTGAGAGCATATGTGAGCTTCAAGACATATTGATCACATGTGGAAAGACAACTTTCTACAAAACTAATTACTTTTACATTTAATATAGACAAACCCAAGAATTACAAATAATAAAATGTTTTCAGCGTGCATGTGATTCTGGATAGCTTTGAAGTCATTATAAGTATCCTGTGGCATTACTTAAGATATTATGCTATAGCATGAGGAACCTGTTACACTGCAGATGTGTAGATTTATTCCATATGTTATAAACCATCTGGGTATAAACAGTGGATGAATAATACATTTTGGTGGTAATGAAATATATTTTATAGGTCAAGAAAAAAATTATTGAGCTCATCATGAGCTAGACTATAATACCCATAAAATCAACATGGTTTTCTTCATTTTCCAACAAAATATACTTTCTCATTCCAAAATGTAGCCTACAGTAATAGCAAAGCATTAATTGAGAAAAAGCAAAGAAATCCAAAGCAGTATCTTTTTAAAACGTACCAAATACAGTATTTTGCATCATTCAAAATGCTTTCACATATAATTTATGTATTCATACGCACTTCATAACAAGGTAAGAAATAAGCAGGGCAAGCATGACTATCTACATGTTACAGAGAAGAAAAAATATTCCTTGGAAAAGATAAATGACTTATCAGAAACAATACTTAACTGGTCCTCAGGTAGGACTCAATCCAATCTCATTCTATGGCATCATATTGCCATAAGAGAGTCAGAAGATAAGAAACATTTTGGTACTCTCCAAGTTATAATTGAAGTTAGCATAAATACTTCCTATTGTCCAGCTGCATCCTAATCCATCAATTATAATTAGAATAATATATGACATGACTCATTTCATAAAAGACATATTACTATACACCATATATGCCCCTATGTAAAAACTCTGTAGAACTTTCTATCTGATATATTGTTTTCAGCTTCAGTATATGCATGACAAACAATTTAATAATAAAATGAGTTGACCATTTAAAATCTTGAGACTAAAACACAAAATACATTTCCAAAAAGATGATAGAAACACTTACTTTGTATAATATGTTGTCGTTGTTTTGGTTATATACAGAATGTTACTGTTAATATTATCATTATAATTATGTGCAGACTGCCTCTGGTGATATTATTACATCATTCTACTTGATACTTACAAAAGCTACACAAAATCCAACTAAAGCATCAAAACGCTTGTATTAACTTCTCATTTGTGTTCAAATAACATTTATGTAACACAAAATATATGAGTTATCAAATGTTTCTAAATTAGCTGCATTATAGAAACACATATGCCACACACACACACATGCAAGCATACACACACATACACACACAAGAAATTTGCTTTAAAGCACAATGTCAAGCAAAAAAAAAAAAAAAAAAAAATTATCCTGAGCAGTCACTGGATAAGGTGCTCTGACCTCAGTACTCAGACATGTGTTGTGGGGTGTTTTTCCCTATAGTTACCCATGAATCATTTGTATTTGGCAAATATGGTTAAAGAGTATTTCTAAACTCATGACTAAGAAAGGCTATTTGCCATGGGGGTGATTCAAGCAACCTGGAAATAAGTAAGAATCAGTAGTTTACCACATCTGACCTTCATAGTTGATCGTTTGAAATGAGCCCTATCGAATTCATTTGATTTCTAAACTTATCTACATACATATAAAACTTCCCTACCTACCTACAAAATGTCTAAATACATCTATTTACCATTGCTATGAACATTTATGGTTTTTTTCTCTCTCTGTATGATGGTTAATATGGAGTGTCAACTTCAGGATTATGTGTATGGGTTCAAGTTGACAAGAGGTGGACTTGTGATAATAATGTGTGTCAAATTGATTGAAGGACGCAAAATATTGTTTCTGGGTGTGTCTGTGATGATGCTGCCAAAGGAGATTAACATTTGAGTCAGTGGACTGGTAGAGGCAGACCCACCCTCAATCTGAGTGGGCACCATCTAATCAACTGTCAGCATGACTAGAAGAAAGCAGGCGGAAGAAGGTGGAAAAAGCAGACTTGCTGAGTCTTCCGGCCTTCATCTTTCTCCCGTGCTGGTTGCTTCCTGCTCTTCAACATTAGACTCCAAGTTCTTCAACTTTTGGACTCTTGGACATACATCAGTGATTTGCCAGGGGCTCTAGGGACTTTGGCCACAGACTGAAGGCTGCACCGTCGGCCTCCCTGCTTTTGAAGTTTTGGGATATGGACTGGTTTCCTTGCTCCTCAGCTTGCAGATGGCCTTTTGTGGGACTTCACCTTGTGATTGCGTGAGTCAATACTCCTTAATAAATTCCCCTTCATATATACATTTATCCTGTTAGTTCTGCCCCTTAAGGGAACCCTGACTAATACACTTTGAAATAAGCTCCTATCCCTCAATGTGTCTGTTGCTTGGTCCCTGATTATATACTATGTTGTGTAATATCTTATGCATATTTAGTCATTAAAATGTACTACATAAAGTACATTTGTTTATTGTTATAAACACCACTATATTGGGAACATTTTTTGTTTCCCTATGGGTCTTTCAATGCTGTCAAACTGTTACCATATACTTAACCTAGAAACCAGGAAAGTCAATTATTTAAAAGAATAATAACCATTGTATTAAATTAGATTCACATGGGCTCTAGGTTCTATGTATAACAAATCTTGCTATGCAATTAATGAAGGCATTTCTCAATCAAATTATAGTACACTTGACTACACGTGCACCTATAGTCAAGCATACCATGCATTTTCATAGCATGCACTGCATTGTTACTTACAAATTTTTTAAATGCTCAAAATTTCTCATTAAAGGAATTCCAAGTTGTTTTGCATTTTAATCTTCCCTAAGAAGAGGCCCATCCTTAACTCCCTCATTAGTTGTGCTGCCTGGGATGCTTTGCAGTAATGCCCATGCCTAATGCAGTGAATAGAAACATATAAGTATGTCTTTAGTGCTTCACATCGTGATGATAGGGAAAAAAACCTGAGGTACATGATGTGTTACTTTATGGTTGTTTTAGCATGGAAAGGGTGAAGATCAATGTTTGGTGCAACAATGCTTCAAACTTTTTCGACTCAACTTAGTATTACCATTGTCTCCATATAAGATCTGAAATGAGGTGGCCTACTATGTATTATATGTCTCTTTATATTCATATCAAGAAATGTTGAATTAAAGGTATTGGCTAAAAAAGAGAAAGAGTCAGTAATAAGGTTACAGTTCCTTTCCACACATGTGAAACTCCAAGACACCCATAGATCAATTTACTCATATAAAGATTAGCTGATTTAATAAGAAAGATAACTGTATGGTTTATTTTTCAAACAAAAACACTTTAGATAGTGATAAAACACTAAACTAGATAGGGCATCAAAACAGACATAAACCAAAAATATCTCAGGAAAATAAATCACCCTAGGTATAAAACATGAGATTCTCCTAAAATTAAATTGACAGAGAACCAAGAAACACTTAGAACCACACCTGTATACATTGAAAGGTTCAAAGTTCCTCAACCTGGGGAAAGCACACTCAGATCAAATTTTCTACTAACTGCTTATCTAAGACAGTTTTACAAGATTAAGAAATGATAAACAGACTGGATTTAAGTCATCAGAAAGGAAGTTGCATAGTGAGGTGAAAAGAAAATATCAACACAGAATACAAGTTACTGATTCTGATACAGAAAGAATATATTTAGAATTGCCTGTTTAAAAGGCTTGGAATCTAATATCATAACTTTCTAATGTAACTCATAACAAGGAAAAGAAGTTATAACGTAGTTAGATGCAAAATATCAATGGAAACTCTCTCTGGTGACATTTAGCAATGCTAGGAACCCTCAAGAGATGGAGATGCCACTCTTACATCTTGTTGTAAAATTGTTCATTAACTCAATTGAGAATTTTTAAAAAATTTCTTAAGTTAGTCACAGAGTGACAGTCAAGACCACGGGACAAAAAGCTGTGAACATAACTCAGAGTCAGCAGTATTCTGTATGAGTCAGGTATGCTGTAACATTCAGGGATGCCTTCAAATTCTAATGGTTTCAAGCTGCTCTGAACTCCAGCAGCAATCAAAAATAATCTGTCATGGGACCAAGGGCTATGAACATCATGTCATAGGCACTCTGCTATTAGATTTATTGGAGGATAAAGCATGCCATTTATGCATCAACTCACAGGAGAAAAAAGCAATTCCTATGAAGTTAATCTAATAATAGACTGGAAAGCAATGATTACCATTTCATGTACACTAGATATTTGTAGCAGTGGTTGGCCTAATTTTGCAGGCCTCTCTTGTCAGGGCTTTGAGATTAACAAATGTTCAGCTCAAAATCTATTGGGAAACAACAATAAATGATTTAATGAGGAACAAATCTTTCATTTCTTGCCACTGAAAGGAGACTGCAACCATATTCCCCCTTTGCACCTTTCACTTTTTAAATGCTTGTTGAAACAGTCATATATTCCACGTAAAACAACCTTTAGGAATTACGTTTATCAGGTACACAACAATTAGGCCATTTATTTCCACATGGTGCTCAACAGTTTCCACAGCAATGGTTTAATTTTTAGTCAGTCTTCAAGCTGTAGAACCCAAACAGTTGATGAAAGTATTCACCATGGAACTTCGCATAGGGCAGTTTCTTTTTGTAACTGGTAAAGAGAAAGCAAACAGCATTACCCACAGACTGTCTTTTACCTATAAAAATCTCTGGGTGCAGAATGTTTTCCTCTAGGAAGGCCAAAGACATCAGACTGTCACAACCTGAGAATAGCACAGGGACCTCACAACATGGCCCTAGTATGAAGAAAAGTAAAGGACTTTTGTGTCCTTGTGATTCAATAGAGTTTTCACTGCTAAGTTAAACTGTGAAAATTGACCAATTATGCAACAGAATACTTTATTACATCTATCTAATAGTTTACTCCTAGAAGCTGTTATTCTACACTTAAAATATTCAAACATTTCTGCCACCTTGCCATGAAATAAAAACCCAAACATACTAATTTCAAATAAATTTTTTCATAATTAAAATTCAATTCTCTCCTATAAGATACTGCAAAATTCAAAAATGTAAAACAAAATTATTCAAAATTATCCTCTCTATTCTTTCTTTATTGGCTTGAATAATTTTCATATGCTTCACTTTAAGTTCAAAAATATCAAAATGCATCTTTCATTACGATTTTCTTCATCTCACCAAGAATTATGCAACACTCAAATTCTATCTCACTGGTGTGTAACATTTTGCATTCGTAACTGACATCCATTAGATTCCAAGGGCTACAATTATCAATACAAAGATTACTACAATTATCTTTACAGATACACACATTTATGAGCCAAGAAAATAAGCTTCATCTTTTATTGATGAATAACAGTTTTCAAAGAAACTGATGATTGAGGACTATTTACATTATGAGTATAAATCTAGCCATTTCTTAAATCTAAGTATTGATTGACTAATAATAATTTTTAGTTAATGTATTCCTTGGCTGCAAAAAATCTGTTTATAGAAATTAAATTGAGAAGTGAAAACTAAAATGAATCAAACACAATTGATTTTTTCTAAATACATTTTACTATCTAAATATTCTTAAAAATTCACCACTAAGGTCAGATGTGGACTTAATAAAATGTGTTAATTTTGACTACATTTTCACTATACTTTCAATGATTTTCTAGGTTCAAAAAGTCTTCAGAACCTCAAAACTGTTATAAAGAAAAATATCATTTATTCAGAGAAAGGCAAAAATAAAAATTTAATTAAAAAAAGATAAACAGTATTTGTAACTTATACCTGAAAGAATATAAAAGAGAAAAAGGCTTTCTCTCCTGATTCTTGGTATCAGAAATAATTATACATTTAAAATAAGATTTTAAATATTCCATGTTTCTCTTACATGTTACTAGAATTCTATGAATCTATAATTAAAAATTGTGCCAAACTGTGTTAAACATGCCAAAGACTATTTCTTGATAACAGCCTTATAGATCTAAACTGTGCTACCTCAAGGGATAATACCATCATTATTATTTTTTAAACATGTATCATATTATTTGAATGCCAAGAGTTCATACATGTATATCTCAAAATACACAAATATATCTTATCGAACAAAATATGTAGAACATGAGATTTTTCCCCAGTCATCAACCTAAAGAAATGCATATGTGTGACATCTAACATGTGACCTATAATATCTGACATTATAGCTCATCCACTTCTGCAAATACAATCTAGTTTTGTTAAATGAATATTTGTAGGGAGAAAACCCTCAACAATTCAACCGCCATTTCCCTCCCCCAAGATTTAAAGGGCATTCTCTAATAGGAGAACAAATCTTCACAGAATCTGTTAGGTCACTTAAAAAAATGCTCCCTGTCATGGAAATATAAGCAAATATTTGCTATTCTTTAAAACATTGGTCTCAAGTTCAGGTTTTTGATTGCTCCAAAATAGTACGCTTTCCTCTTATATATACGGAACAAGCAGAAGTGAACAGAAAACTACATGTTATACAAATTATTTGTTAAATATTTTGAGATGGTTGGTATAAATGCTTTATCCCATTCAAATGGCAAATAAAGAAGTTGATAGACATATAAAAACTCTAATTCACACCTTAAGTTTCCACACACATGCACACAAGATGCTGTCTTTTGGTATTCTCTAACTTAAGGAAAATGGGTTTCATGTGTCAGTAGTATTCATGAATGAATACTCACCATCTTGTTAATGACAATGATAACAATGACTGTTAATAAGCATAAAATTTGATCTAGAAATTCAAAAGTATATAAGGAACGGCATGGAGATTTGTTTCAGAGACGGATAAGAGGAACTATGTGACTAAGCAACAGTAAATTATTTCTCACTTAAGAATCTGCATTTAACTAATTTCCCATTTTCTGAAGCTTAAATGTCTGCAATTCTATTAAGAAAAATTTAGTAGAAGTAAAATTTCATTACATCTCATCTTATTTAATCTTTTATTTCCTATTGCACCTCATTTTAAAATCACAAGCATTGCCTTGCATCTCCCAGCAATATGGATCATAAAAAATTTTGAATGTTTCCTAAATGAATTGGAAATCTACAATATTTTAACACTACTAGATCAGGAAGTTGCGTATCTAAACCTGCCCAAGCACATGAGCTAATTCACATCCACTAAGTGGATTAGCTGAAATAAGCATAATAAATGAAAGAGAATAAAATAAAAAACAATTTCACACTAAGTGAAGGTTTGACTTATAGGAAGTGGCAGTTCTGATGGCCCAAGGCATAGAATTAGTTTTGCCACTCAATAATTTGACTGATTCACTCGAGTGGCCAGAAGAGGACATTTTCTGCCTGATTTCAGTGTAATCAAGTCACCTGCTCAGCAATTGCTGGGGCCAAGACAATTGCACTCCACTGAGCACAGAGTGTGTGCAGGGAGTAACAAGAACAGCAGCTTTCTGCATTTATGTGCTGAACTACTGAGCATTAACGACAGTCAGAATTAACTCTTCCTAATACGGTATTATGCTTTCCTTTCCATATTAAATGCAACGTGAAATGGAGCTAGCCATCTTACATCCTCAAGTTACCGCCCTTCCCAATCAGCGCTAATGGTATGTTCTCTTCCTTTCCTAGTAGATTTTAAAATACGTGTTGAAAATCAACCACAAATAAGCAAAAGAAAACACTTTAAGTGACACTCTGAATCACAATTGAATCATTTCCATAATGTGTTTCACTATAGGCAGCTGTGGGGTGGGTGTGTGTGTGTGTGTGTGTGTGTGTGTTCTGCAGCACGTTAGGTTTCATTTTCTCTAAAAGGTGACTGAAATGGCATCATATCAACATAATGCAAAATAACAAATCCAGGGACAAAGTCAAAATGATCTTCAGTAGGAAAATAACAAAGAATTATAAATCCAAACCTTTACTAATAAAAAGTGATCTTTGCAAAATTTATTTCTCTCTGTTACAAATACATAATAGATAGTCCCACTGGCCAATAATTTTTTTTATTTTTATCTAAGGAAGCTCCCTTGGTTTCATTTAATTGCCATGCACATTGGAGGTATTCAATGAAGTTTTACTGAACCCATCTATTGTGTTTCCACAAGACCTATTTCTTTTATATAATGGGGATTCTCTCTGACATATCAAAGGGGCTTCAGACAAAACAACTGGATTGGGGCATTGGAGGATTTCATGTTGTTCTCAGTCTTACACTAAAAACAGGGGTATCTAATGCACAGGTGCATGGCCTGAATTTGTCTACACGTTACTGGTATAGTGGGTCCAGATAAAAGGGATTAGAAAGTGAAGATGACACAACCAGGGCAAGGGAGGACAGGATCAAGTCTTACAGTGCTAGTCATTTAAAAAAGTGAAAATGGGCGCAGTTCAGAAGGCTTATAACCTGCAAAAAAGTAGGTAAGTAGACATTTTCCAACAGTGGTTCAGAGTCATCTGCCCCATGATCCAGTTTGAAAGGGAGGTGTTGGCTGGGCACAGTGGCTCACGCCTGAAATTCCAGCACTTTGGGAGGCCAAGGCCAGCAGATCACAAGGTTAGGCGATCGAGACCATCCTGGCCAACATGGTGAAACCCCCCCTTCTCTACTACAAATATAAAAAATTATCCGGGTTGGTGGCATGCACCTGTAATCCCAGCTACTTGGGAGACTGAGGTAGGAGAATCACTTGAACCCTGGAGGCTGAGGTTGCAGTGAGCTGAGATCGCACCACTGCACTCCAGCCTGGGCGACAGTGGGTGACAGAGCGAGACTCTGTCTAAAAAAACAAGCAAACAAAAAGAAATCAAAAGAAGAAGAAGAAAGGGAGGTGTTGGGGAGTTCTCAAATACAAAATCAGCTCATGAAGCTAAGCACTGAACATCCACTACCTTAGGTTAAATCCATCTGCTGCTGGAATTTTGAAAACAGTTTATTTCAAAAGCACAGCCAATCAATCTGCACATGAATTATTCCCACATTAATTGACCATTCAAGGAAAAAAAACCTGCTGCAAAAACTGGAAAATAAAATATATTATTAAATTCCATGTAAATTGCCATTATTTCAGCCAATGTTTTATTTCATATTCTGTGAAACAATTCACCCATATTTTTCATATCAATAATTAGGTCAACAATCTTGTAAACCATCTATAGTAATAAAAAAATGTGATCTTGCCTAATTTAATAACAAAGTATAAGGTTTCAGCTGAAAGACATGCTTTTAGCCTGATGGAGTTCCCTTTGTAGGTAACAAGCCCCTTCTCTCTAGCTGATTTTAACATGTTTTCTTTCATGTTTACTTTGGATAATCTGATGATTATGTGTCTTAGGGATTGTTGTCTGGTACAGTATTTTGCAGGGGTTCTCTCAATTTCCTGAATTTGAATGTTGGCCTCTGTAACAAGATTGGGGAGATTTTCACACACAATATCCTGAATTATGTTTCCCAGTTGCTTTCTCTCCTTGTCTTGGAATGCCAATGAGTCATACATTTGGTCTCTTTACATCATCTCATATTTCTTGGAGATTTTGTTCATTCTTCCTTAAAGTTTTTTCTTTATTATTGTCTGAATGAGCTATTTCAGAGAACCATTCTTTGAGCTCTGAGAGTATTTCCTTAGCTTGGTCAATTCGCTAAAACTTGCCATTGTATTCTGACATTCTTGAGGAATTTTTCAGCTCTGTCAAATCAGTTTGGTTCTTTGAATGGCCATTTCATCTTTCATTTCCTGTATCATTTTATTGTATTTCTTAGAATCCTTGTATGGGTTTCAAGTTTCTCCTGTATCTCTATGATTTTCATTCCTATCCATATTCTGAATTCTATGTTTAGCATTTCAGCCATTTCAGCATGGTTTAGAACCATTGCTGGGGAACTAGTGCAGTCATCTGGAGGTGAGAAGACATTCTGTCTTTTTGACTTGTGACAGTTCTTGTGCTGTTTTTTTCTCATCTATGAGGGCTAATGTTCCTCCAATCCTTGAAGTTGCTATCCTTTGGATGGCTTTTATATTTTTGCATTATCTTCTTTGATGCCCTTGGGGGTTTGATTCTGGTATAATGTGGGTTCGATCGACTAGTATCATTTCCCTTCCCTAGGAGTCAGTGGGGGACAGGAACAAGTCCATGTGTACAGTAGTCCCATGCTGGGTTCCCATCTCCCTCTCTCTTCAGCCCTGCCTCTGTGTACTCACTCTTTCCACTCTCAATGCCTTCTGTCTGAAGATCTACTCTGAGTGCACCAGTCTTAAAGTCTCTGTATCTCCATGACAGATGTTTCTCTTGGCTTCATCTAGTCAACCTTCTTCTAGGCTTTCAGATCTCTGTTCAAATGTCCTTTCCTTAGAGAAGGACCCCCTTGACCCTCCAAACTAGGTCAGGTGCACATCAAATGGACTTAGTACCAAAGAGTATGATGATTTTCAGTCAGCTTCAGAGTATTGTGGTCTCTGGCCAAGTCTTTGAGGGCCACAGACACTAGTGTAAGAGATGTCCACAGCCTGGCACTGCATCACGAATCTTGTAATATCTGAGAAGCTGGGTTTCTGCTCCATCTCAGTGATCACTAGGCCCATATGCACAGACAGCTTCTCCAGGGAATATGAATTCTGTATTATCTGTGTTATTGAGTGGAAGGGTAATTTTAATGTCAAGATAAATCTGATACCTTGTGTCTTAATCTTTTTTGTGTTGCTATAACAGAATATTTAAGTTGGGATAATTTATAAAGAAAACAGGTTTATTTAGCTTATGGTTCTGCAGGCCAGGATGTTCAAGGGGTATGACACAGGCATCTACTCTGCTTCTAAAATGGGTTTTAGTGCTGCATTTCAACATGGCAGGATATCAAAGGTGAAACAGACTCATGCAAAAAGGGCACCCCAAAGGTAGCCCTGCCATTACCACAACCATTGTTGCAAAAACTAATCTATTCCCACAAGAACTAATTTGGTTTCATAAGAGCTAGAATTATTTCATTCATTACCATGGGAAGGGCACCAATTCATTCTTGAGAGATCACCCTCATGGCCCAAATACCTCCCAGTAATCCCCACCTCCCAATACCACCACATTGGGAATAAAATTTTAACATGAGTTATGGTGGGGACAAACCATATTCCAACAATAGCACTTTATTCATGTTCCAGGGAATTTCTCTTTCTTTTTCTATCCCTAACTGTCTGGTGGAGAAGCAAATATGCAGAGAAATGGATAAAGAACAGACCATACAAGGGAAGAGAAAGCAACAGAATATCCTACATCTTTACATTACTGTCTCTGTAATAAAAAAATAAATAGTTTAAAATGAAACAATGGGGCAGGTATTCGATGGAGATAGGCATGTTGTTCTAAGTGTAATACTTCAAAATTCTTCAGATATCAATTATCTACTAATCCTCAAAAATGTCTCTTTTTTAACCACTCAGGGGTTAAGAGTACAAGCTCTGGAGTTAGACCTCCTTGGATGAAATCTCATGACCAACATTTATGGCAGATACCTTCCTCCTCACACACACACACACAAACACTCCTGTGACATGATTTCTTCATCTATAAAATCAGAGTAATAAGAGTACCTATCTTCTATAGTTGTTGTTAAGATAAAATAAGATAATGTATACTATCTAGAATATAGTCTGTTTAGTAAATGTTATCTGCTTTTTCCTCCTAAATATAATCTCAAATGAATTTAATATTATTGATTTGTTTGTGCTAATTTTTTATAATTCTTACACTAAAATCTGATATGTTTTTCTTCCATTTATCAACCTAAGGTGTTAACCCAGTGAGACCTGGGCTATCTTTTCATAAAAAAAAAAAAGCTATTTAATAGGAACCAAACTTTACCTTTTTTTGAGTCTGCCCTATATAATAACTTATATTTATATAAATATGCATATATTCCAGTTTAACAAAAGCATATTCAGTGCCTATTAAAGGAAATATACTGTGATAGATAAGGGGGGAAGGGGTGACAGAAAATAAAATACTGACATGGATCACAATGAGCCTACAAATTGGAATTAAGGGGAAAGCAATTATTATTTTCTGGAGATGTAAAGAAGCATTTATTACAGAGGCCAAAACTGTGTGCTAAGGAGCACATATTCTCAAACCATTAAGTAACAATTCTATATTCTCCCATATCTTAAAATATATATAATATATTATATATTATATCTTAAAATATATAATACATTATATCAATATAATAGAAATGAGAACCTGATATATCTTCAGTGTAACATTGATTTCAAAGCAAGAAAGGAAATCTGCTTTGCACACCAATGTGTTTCTGATTTATATGTTTAACATAACACCATAATCATTATATTAGCACCCACATTTTTGTAATACATAGGTTTTTCACAGGTAAGCATTTGGTAATGAATATTTCTGTCCCTCAACTCATAAGAACTAAAGAGTGAGAAATGATATTCATTACTAGATGGAAACTCTGTTTAGTTATAACATTTCTGAATGCCAACCAAGCATACCATTAGCATTCATAAACATATGGACTATTACTTCTCTAGCATGGTAGTTTACGTTAATTTATTATATTTTTTATGTAGTGAAGACTCACATCCTTTTCACAACCTGTCTGAGTAGCAATAAATTATGGCAATCATAGCACTAAAAATTACAACATAAAACAAATATTTATCTAATTTGAAGTTTGTAATTTTGTCACTAAGTGTACCAGCTGCACTCTACAAAAAAAAAAACAAATAAATAAATAATTCTTCCTGTGCTCCAACTGAAGAACAGCTATAAGTTCAGCAATTTAATGTCCAGATCAGCAATCACAATTTGGGTATTCACCAGACAATATAACTCTAGCGAATGTACCAGCAGAAGAGATCAAAACATATGTTGTCTTTCTTCATACTTGACAATAACTCTGCTGATTGGGCTACTTTCCTTTGTATACAAATGTGGTTGAAAAGATGGATCTGAATGTGAGATGTGTTGCATATTTTTTTTGGCATGATGGTTGTAGTGCCTGTCTGCAGATTCACATTTAATGTCTTGTTTCTATGTTTGTGATATTCCTGGTATTTCATTTCAAATAGTAGTCCCACTGTAGACTGAAGAATATCCACATGACTGCCTGCTCCTGATTTTCCTCAGATACAGAAAAAGGTTAATTGGGAGTTATTAAGCACTATCTGATAATCAGCAGACAGAAACCACTCAGTAGCAGAAAAATGATGAATCAAACGCATTCTCAGTAATTCTCAGAGAAAATCAAATAATATTACATTCAAACATAGATGTTCAAAGATGTATTGAGTTTATCGTAGCTAAACACAACATTATTTTGAATTTTTAGTTTCAGAAAATTAGGCTGCTTTATAACCATAATTTTGCAATCATTCACATTTTAATTAACTATTCACACTGATTTTTAAACCTCCTATGTCAAGTTGTAGACAGAGACCCCCTTTCAAATGGATCAGTTGTAACACAGAATCTTCATGCCATGACTACATAATTTTAAGTCAGATTTCTCTAATAATAATAGTAATAGTGGACCATTATTGAATACTTACTACGCCAGACACCATGCTAAGTTGTTTACATTCATAATCTCATTTAATGTTTATAACAAATTTATGAGGCTGACACTTATTATCTTCATTTTACAGATGAAAAAATTCAGTCACAGAAAGGAGAAAGTAATGGACTCAGAGTCATGTAGATTGTTGTATAACATTCATTTTGTGCCTCATATTTAAATGTGTTCACTCATTTCTCAATACAGCAGTCTTTCACCACCACTTTTTTAAGATCTCAAAAGTGCTTTGCACACTTCAAAGAGAAATTATCATAAGCAACAACAAAATAAACAACTTTAAGTTATTATGAAATGAAAATGGGAAGTTAATACCCTACGATGTTCTTTCTGGACCTGTACTCATAATAAAACACACTGCAATTAAGGACCACAAATTTCTTCTGCAAAGTATCTGTATTAGTCTATTTTTACACTGCTATAAAGATACTACATGAGATTGGATAATTTAAAAAAAAAGAGGTTTAATTTACTCACAATTCCACATGGATGAGGAGGCCTCAGGAAACTTACAATCACGGCAGAAAGTAAAGGGGAACCAAGGCATGTCTTCACAAGGCGGCAGGAGAGAGGGAGTGAAGGGGAAACTGCCAAGCACTTTAAAACCATCAGATCCCATGAGAACTCATTCACTATTACAGGAAGAGCAAGGGGGAAACCACCCCCATTATCTAATCTCCTCCAACAGGGTCCCTCCCTCAAAACATAGGGATTACAATTTGAGATGAGATTTGGGCGGGGACACGGAACCAAACAATATTAGTATCTCATCAGCTTTTTCATTTTGCACTCATTATACTCTCAGAGATGTGTGCCACATCTTTCTATGGTAAACTCATTTGACTCCCTACATCTATAGATATTTCTACCTCATGATTATTTCTTTGGTTTGAAGCTTTCAAAGTTTCTCATGGAGTCGTCTTTTTCATATCCAGAGATACTTAAATAAAATTATCTCATAACTCTTTACTTATTGGGACACTCTCCGCAACAGTTTGAATATGTCCCTCAAAAAGCATGTGATCAAAATGTAATCCCCAAAGCAACAGTGTTTGGAAGTCAGGCCTAAGGGGAGGTGTTTGGGTCATGAGAGCTCCACCCACATGAATCAAAAAATACTGATTATAAAAAGAACTTGAGGCTACAAGTTTGCTCTCTTGCCCTCTCTTGCTATCTTGCCTTTTGCCACCTGATGATTCTGCAAGAAGGCCTTCACAGTTGCCAGCCCCTTGATCTTGGACTTCCAAGCCTCCAGAATTCTGAGCTAATGAATTTCTGTTCATCATAAATTACCAAGTCTGTGATATTCTGATATAGAAGTAAAAACGAACTAAGAAAGAAAATTATTGCTGAGAAGTAGGGTTATTGTTAATAACAAGTATCTGAAAATGTAAAAGAAGATTTGGAACTGGGTAATTAGTAGACACTGGAATAATTTGGAGGAGAAGGGAAGAAAAAGCCTAGATTGCCATAAATAGAGTGCTAAGGAAAATTTTGGTGAGGGCTCAAAAGAAAAGGATTGTAGAAAATTATGAAACTTCTAGAGATTATTTAAGTGATGATTATCAGGATGTTGAGAGAAATATGGATGGCAAAGAACATTCTGATGAGATCTCAGAAGGAAATGAGGAACAAGATATTAGAAAATAGAGTAAACACCATGTCACATGCATCCGTGTGAAGAGACCACCAAACAGGCTTTGTGTGAGCAATAAAGCTTTTTAATCACGTGGGTGCAGATGGGCTGAGTCCAAAAAGAGAGTCAGCTAAGGGAGATAGGGGTAGGGCCGTTTTATAGGATTTGGGTAGGTCGTGGAAAATTATAGTCAAAGGGAGTTGTTCTTTGGCGGGCAGGGGCGGGGTTCACAAGGTGCTCAGTGGGGGAGCTTCTGAGCCAGGAGAAGGAATTCCACAAGGTAATGTCATCAGTTAAGGCAGGAACCAGCCATTTTCACTTCCTTTGTGATTCTTCAGTTGTTTCAGGGCATCTGGATGTATACCTGCAGGCTTGGGCTCAGAGGCCTGACAGACCATCCTTGTTATAAAATGGCAAAGAATGTGGCCAAACTGTATCCATGCCAAAAGACTTTGTGGAAGGTAAAATTTAAGAGCAATGAACTAGAATATCTGGTGAAAAAAATAACTAAGAAGCAAAGCATTCAGGTTGCTGTGTGGCTTCTTTTAACAGATTATAGTAAAATTTGAGAAGGAAGAAGTGATTTAAAGATGGAATTTATAATTAAAAGGAAACAATTTATGGATTAGAAGGATTTTTAGTCTGGCCTTTTGTTAGAGAATGAAAGCATTTTCAGGGGAGGAAAACAAGGGTGTGGCCCAGAAAATGTTTGCGAATATTAGTATAAATGGAAAAAAGTCAGAGGTTATTCATCAGCACAATGGGAGAATGACCCCAAAAGCACTTCAGAAATTACTGGTGCTGTCCTACCCATCACAGGCCCAGAGGAAGAAGACCTGGAGGAAGGAAATATGTCAAGAGAGTCCTGGGGCATGCTTGGGACTTTGGGAATCCCTGCTTAGGGTCACCTCAAGTCTCTGCTAATCACATTCTAATGCAACACTCTTAAGCCAGGCAGCCATAGTTCAAGTGGGTCCGAGCGTGGCTTGATTTGCCACTCTGGACAGTACAAACTATCAACATTGGCAGCCTACATATGGTGGCAATTCTGCAATTATACAGAATGCAAGGAATGTGGGGCATAGCTTTCTCCACCCAGATTTCAAAGGATGTCTCCAATATCTTGAGATCTCAGGCAGAGACTTGTCACAGTGGTGGAACCATGACAGAGAGCTTCCACTAAAGCAATGCCCAGCAGAACTGTGTGAGTGAGGCCATCCACAAGACCCTAGAATTGTGAGTCAATACATTTCTGTTCATTATATAAACCAAAAGGTATCTGAGACAAGTCTAAATTTGTTTAGAGGTTTCTTTTGCCAAGATTAAGGACAATGGCTTCTGTCACAGTCTCAGGTGGTCCTGAGAACATGTACCCAAGGTAGTTGGGTTACAGCATTGTTTTTTACATTTTAGGGAGAGAGATGTTACAGGAAATACATAAATTAATACATATAAGGTTTACATTGGTTTGGTTCAGAAAGGTGGGACATCTGGAAGTGGGGGAATTCCAGGTCATTGGTGGATTCAAAGATTTCCTGATTGACAGTTCATTGAAAGAGTTGAGCTCCACCTGAAGAGTTGAACTCAGCTTGATTCAAGATAAAGGGGGTTGTAGAAGCCAAGGTTTTTATCATGTAGATGAAGCCTCCAGGTATCAGGCTCCAGAGAAAATAGATGGTGGATGTCCTCTTGTCAGACTCTCTTGAAAAGACATAGTAACAGAAGGAGATTCTCTACAGAGAGCAAATTTCCCCCATAAGAGGCAGCTTTTCAGGGCCATTTCAAAATATGCCAAACAAATATATTTTGAGATAAAATACTTTGATTTCCTTCAGGGAATGTTACATGTCATGTTGAGAGGAGGTGCCAGCTGAGCTTCCTGGGTCCACTAGGGGCTCAGAAAGCTGTGAAACTCACTCATTTCCTCCATCAGTACTTACTTTGGTCCTGTATGAATAATACTGAAGATACATGCTTAAAATATTCCTAACATCAGAATTTGTGCATGTGTTTTCTTCCCCAAGAAAGCTATAAACAGCAAAAATTTTGCTGTAAGCCTCCCTGTGTCCTCTCTCCCTCTCTCCCTTCCCCTTGCCCTGAAACTAAAAGGAATGTTAAAAGCCCATTTTTCTGTGACCAGCAGACCTTTTCTATGCTCCCAGTTCTAATTTCTTATAAACATAATTTATAAAATCCTGTGAGATCCTGTCTCCTTTGCCACGCTGCTGCAAGGTCATAAAGTAGATAAAACTTAAGTTGCAATTCCAGTTTTCCTCAAGATCTGAGCCATGTTAATTGTCTTTGTTTCTCACTCTGGTAACATCTTCCTGCCACAGGTATTTCCCTCCTTAAAGAGTTTAAAAGGTGATCGAAAAATCTAACACTGGTTACCCGCTTGAGACCCCTTCCATGCTGTGGAAGCTTTGTACTGTCACTCTGCTCAATAAAACCTACAGCTTTTTTTCTCTCAGTCTGATCTGTGTCTCTCTCTCACCACAGGCTGCCACCACACCAATTCTTTGGCATGGCTAAGAAACTTTGGCGTTACAATGTGATGCTATACCGGAGTCAGGTTGGAAGTTGGTGTCATTGCTACAGTCTGTTTTGTCAGTCTTAAGATTTCTGTTTTAATGTTAATGTGGGTTCAATGTGTCTAAACTGCAGAGGGAAGAAAGTATAATGAGGCACATCCTGACCCCTGCTTCCCATCATGGCCTGAAATAGTTTTTCAGATTCTCTTGGGATACCCATGGCCAAGAGAGAAGTCTATTCAGTTGGCTGGGGGTGCTCAGAATTTTACTTTTGGTTTATAATTATATATTACCCAGTCTCACATATTCGGTTACAGCAGCACAAAACGAACTAAGACATTCTCTCAATCTGGAGGACCAGTTCTTTGAAGGCAAGGATCATATCACATACAATTTTGAACTCTCATTTTCAGGCACATAACAGACAGTAACTAAATACTAAATGGATGGGTTGAATGAACAAGACATTGTACAAATGAAATTATGACTTTCACCCCATCTGCCTAAAAAACATAAAATTAAACAATGCTTTTCAAATAGAGTTATTCATAACTTTTAATTAAGAAACATCAATATATTGGCTGTCTTTTCTATCTCCTCGCTTATTCTAAAATAATGTGCATGATATAAAAATTATAAATTTGCTCATTGTAAGCAGATATCTAGATAACTTTGTTTTAAATTTAGTTGATGATCAATGCAAATTTGGTAAGATAAATTAAAATTCAAAGACTATTTTGAAAAAATATAAATTTAATTTAATCTATCATGTGATTATTAAATTCCTTGAAAGTCCACTTGAAAGGGATAAATTGAAGTGAACAGCAAATGGGACAAAGAAGAAAACTGAGAGAGTATAAAATCCTAAAGTAAAAAGACATACAATAATAAAACCAAAAGCATACAAGCATGAAATCTATAAAGGAAAATAATTAAAAAAGAAAAAGCATTTTAGTAAAGTTACAGAGCTAAATGAAAGAGAATATTAGGTCATTCAGCAATAGAAAGGGAGAAGGGTATATCTGAGTCTAGAAAGAAAGCCAAGTACAGTCTAATGCATGATTTAGCTCAAGCTAAGTATGATTTGATCAGTAGTGCTAAATTTCAAACTGCTGAGTTTTCTATGCATTGAGGTTTTTATTTCAGCAATATTACAGATATTAACAGAAGAAAATACATAACGACCCTTTCAAATAATTTGCCAATTTCTTACCTATGTGTCTGTCATTAGATCACCCAACAGAGGTGATACAATTCAGGAATAATTTTTCAGCTTTCTAGTCTGTGAATAGAAATAGTTCATACAACCTACCTTTCATTCTGTGTAGACAAATACAAACGGCCAATTAACTTCTTCTGTCCCTTCCTATAATTCCATAACACTGTCACCATACTATGATAAGGCTTCAACTTGGGGCACTTTACCTCCAACCATCTTTGGTTTTGATTTGCCTTATAGCTGCTCTCCCTAACTTCGTCATGGAATACTGCAAAGACAAGTGACCGAGGTTTCAAATTAACAAATTAAAATAGGAAGCAATCAGGCTATAGGGAATTTGCTAGTAAATTAATAAACATTCCAGAGCACTTTTAGCACCTTCAAGTTATCAGTCCAATTTTCTGAGTAGCAGAGTATGTGTAGTAACTCCTAGGAGTCTAAGAAGGTTAGCAGTGCCTTTTCCAGATAAACAAATTAAAGGAGATGACTTCATAGAAATTCTTGTTTTTGCATACATTTGACAAGCCACAAATATCACATGAGAGATCACTGGCTTTATCTGGCCTCCTTGATCCTACCATTCCGAAATTAAAAAAAAAAAATGGCATAGAAATAGTGGCACCAAAGAACTTGTAAGAGTAGAAAATGGAGCTGCTGGTCAATAATCATTGGTTAAATTATTTTGTAGAAAGAAGTTGGTACTCCTAATAAATTGGGGGAAATTGTCTCACTATTCAAGTATTTT
This sequence comes from Colobus angolensis palliatus, assembly GCF_000951035.1. Classification (NCBI taxonomy): domain Eukaryota; kingdom Metazoa; phylum Chordata; class Mammalia; order Primates; family Cercopithecidae; genus Colobus; species Colobus angolensis. The sequence continues at coordinate 859,548 of NW_012119633.1, read as the reverse complement.
ATTTTTACTTTAATGAGAATAAAAATGATTGTAAGCAATTAATGCTCTGCCGTACTAACTCAGAAGTTCTTATGTCAAAAGATAATATGATTTGATAATAAGTTTTTGTTTACCTTCATAAATCATACAAAACAGAGGGAAGAACAAGCAAAAAGCCACGGAAGTGTGAAAGAGTATGAGATATATGAAGAACAGGGAGAAGTTTACTTAGGCTATAGAGTATGCTGTATTTAAAGAAGTTGTCGGAGATGATAGTAGAAAGCTACAATAAAGATCAGAAAAAAACTTTTTCTAGGTTAAGGAATATTAACTTTACTTTCAATGAAAGGGCATAGAAGAGTTTCAAGCAAGGGACAGATAATTAATAAAAATAAATGTAAAATAATTTGAGGAGTCAGAGACCAGCCTTGGCAACACAGTGAGACTAAACTTCTACAAACCAACACAAAAAAATTTAGCCATGCATGATGTCATATTCCCATAATCCTAGCTAATTTGGAAGCTGAGGCAGGAAAATCACTTGAGTCTAGTAGTTCAAGGCTGCAGTGAGCTATGACTATGCAATTGCCCTGCAGCCTGAGCAACAGAGTGAGACTCTGTCTTTGAAATAAATAAATAAATAAATAAAACAATGTAAGTTATTAAAAAATTGTCCATTGCTAGTCAAATGAACTAAAAGGTAAGCAAATTATGGTTTTCGTTAGCATTTCCAGAGAAACAAACAGAAGCAGAGAACTTTATTTTACTTATTTCTTTTAAACAATGTTATGCATTTCTAAAACATTGTTTTAGAAATGAACAATGTATGGTTCTATCTCAAATAGGATACTCAAGAAGGACATTTGGGAAATTGAGATCATAAACTTCAACAGATGTCACCTTCAGCAAGAAATGAGCTTATTATGAATATACCTAAGGTTATGTAAATCACTCTCTATAAATTTATTATCTCAATAAGTATCTCTAACAGAACTTGAACCAGAATGTTCGTTTATTTTCACACTGCTACAAATAACTACTTGAGACTGGATAATTTTAAAGAAAAGGGGTTTAATTGACTTATAGCTCTGCATGGCTGAGGAGGCCTCTGGAAACACAGTCATGGCAGAAGGTGAAGGAGAAGCGAGGCACATATTACATGGTGGCAAAAGAGAGAGCACGAGAGAGAGAGAGAGGTATACTTTAAAACCATCAGTTCCTGTGAATACTCACTTGCTATCACAAGAACAGCAAGGAAGAAATCTGTCCCCATGATACAATCATCTTCCACCAGGCCCCTTCTCTGGCACATGGGGATTACAATTCAAGATGACACTTTGCTGGAGACACAGAGCCAAACTATATAATTCTGCCCCAGGCCCCTCCCAAATCTCATGCCATTTTCACATTGTAAAATCAATCATGCTTTCCCAACAGTACCCCAAAGTCTTAACTCATTCCAGCATTAATTCTAAAGTCCAAGTCCAAAGTCTCATCTCAGACAAGGCAAGTCTCTTTCACCTATAAGCCTATAAAATTAAAACAATTTAGTTACTTCCAAGATACAATGGGGGAACAGGCATGGCTTAAATGTTCCCACTCCAAATTGGAGAAATTGCCTGAAACAAAGGGGCCACAGACCCCATGCCAGTCCAAAACTCAGCAGGGTAGTCATTATATTCTAAAGTTCTAAAATATTCTCCTTTGACTCCATGTCTTACATCCAGGGCATGCTGATGGGTTGGGCTCTCAAGAACTTGGGTAGCTCTGCCAGTGGCTCAGCAGGGTACAGCCTGATTAGTTGTTTTCAAGGGCTGGCATTGAGTGCCTGTGGCTTTTACAGGTTCATGGTGCAAGCCGTTGGTGGATCTACTATTCCAGGTTCTGGAGGGTGGTGGCCCTCTTCTCTCAGCTCCACTAGGCAGTGCCCCAGTGGGGATTCTGTGGGGGGGCCCAAATCCCACATTTTCCCTCTGCACTGCCCTAGTAGAGATTCTCCATGAGGGCTCTGCCCCTGCTGCAGACTTCTGCCTGGACATCTAGGCATTTCCATACATCCTCTGAAATCTAGGCAGAAGTTCCCAAACCTTAACTCTTGTCTTCTGAACACCTGTAGACCCAACACCATGTGGAAGCTGCCAATGCTTGGGGCTAGCACTCTCTGAAGCAACAACCCAAGCAGTGCCTCTGTTCCTTTTAGCCACGGTTGGAACTAGAGCAGCAGAGACACAGGGCACCAACTCCTGAGGCTGCACAGAGCAGCCGCAGGATCCTAGGCCCACCCTACAGAATAATTTTTCCCTCCTATGCCTCCAGGTCTGTGATGAGAAGGGCTGAGGCAAAGATCTCTGAAATGCCCTGGAGATGTTTTCCCCATTGTCTTGGCTATCAACACTGAGCTCCTTTTTACTTACGCAAATTTCTGCAGCCAATTTGAATTTCTCCACAGAAAATGGGTGTTTCTTTTCTACCTCATGGTCAGGCTGCAAATTCTACAAATTTTATGCTCTATTTCCATTTTAGTCACAAATTACAATTTCAGACCATCTCTTTTTTCATGCATATGAGCGCACACTTTTAGAAAAAGTCATGTCACATCTTGAATGCTTTGCTGCTTAGAAATTTCTTACACCAGATACCCTAAATAATCTCTTTTAAGTTCAAAGGTCCACAAGTTTCTAGGGCAGGGGCACATTGCTGTCAGTCTCTTTGCTAAAGCATAGCAAGAGTGACCTTTGCTCCAGTTCCCGAGAAGTTCCTCATCTCCATCTGAGACCACCTTGGCCTGGACTTCATGTCCTTATCACTATCAGCAATTTGATCACAACCATTCAACAAGTCTCTAGGAAGCTCCAAATTTTACCTCATCTTACTGTGTTCTTCTGAGCCCTCCAAATTCTTCCAACCTCTGACCCTTATCCAGTTCCATTGTTGTTTCCACATTTTCAGGTATCTTTATATCAATGCTCCACCTCACTCAGTTCCAATTTTCTGTATTAGTCTGTTTTCACACTGCTATAAAGAACTTCCTGAGACCGAGTAATTTATAAAGAAAAGAGGTTTAATTGTTTCACAGTTCCACATAGATGGATAGGCTTCAGGAAACTTACTATCATGGCAGAAGGCAAAGGAGAAGCAAGGCACATCTTATATGGCAGCCGGGGTCAGGGGTGGGGAGAGAGAAAGAGAGAGAGAAAAGAAGTGCCACACTTTAAAACCATCAGGTCTCATGAAAACTCACTCACTATCACCAGAACATCAAAGGAGAAATGCATCCCATGATCCAATCATCTCCTAACAGGCTCCTTCTCCAATACATGAGGATTACAGTTTGAGATGAGATTTGGGTGGGGACACAGAGCCAAACTATATGAACTATGATTGGGACAAACTTTTAAATCAGAAAATCTATCTTTCCCTCTCCCTTTCAGCCTATAAAATTTTCAAGTATTACTCCTATTTCCTTCTATGATCTTTGAGATATTATTTCATATTTTGTAAATTAGTAAATAATTTTTAATCACTTTAATCACTCAGTGCATGCCTTGAATGGGCTACTATGCTTCGTATGCAAGCTTCTCTATGCCCTTGTTCACTTTAGTTATCTTTTACAAAAAAGTCAATAGATATTCTGGTCCTAAAAAATCTCAATAGAAGAATGGATAAAGAAAATGTGATTATATATATATATATATGTGTGTGTGTGTGTGTGTGTGTGTGTGTGTGTACAATGGAATCCTATTTGACCATACAGAAAAATGAAATAATGTCATTTGAAGCAACATGGATGGAAATGGACGTCATTATGTTAAGGGAAATAAGCTAGGCACAGAAAGACAAACATCACATGTTCTCACTCATAGGAGGTAGCTAAAAAAGTTGATCACATGGGGGTAAAGAGTGGAATGATAGATACCAAAGACTGGGAATGAGGTATGAGTATAGGAGTGGGTAAAGAGTGGTTGGTTAGCAGGTAGAATCATACAGTTTGGTAGAAAGAATAAGTTCTAAGGCCAGGTGCAGTGGCTCACACCTGTAATCCCAGCACTTTGGGAGGCTGAGGCAGGAGGATCACTTGAGGCCAGGAGTTCAAGACTAGCATGAACAGCTGGTCTTGAACACTGAGACCAAGTCTTTACAAAAAATTTAAAAATTTAGCCAAGTGTAGTGGTGTGTGCCTGTAGTCCTAGCTACTGCAGTGGCAAGGTGAGAAGATCACTTGAGTCCAGATATTTGAGGTTGCAGTGAGCTATGATCATGCCACTGCACTGCAGCCTGTGTGACAGAGCAAGATCTTTTCTCTAAAAACAAAAACAGAAGGAATAAGTTCTAATGTTCAATAGCAGAATAGGGTGACTATGTGACTACAGTTAACACCAATGTATTGCATTTTTCAAAATAGCTACAAGACAGGACCTGAAATGTACCCAACACATAGAAATCATAAATACTCAGGTGATAGATATCCTGAATAGCCTGACTTGGTCATTACACATTCTACACATGTAATAACATCTCAATGTACTTCATAAATATGCACAAATATAATATATTTTAAAAATTAAAACAATTATCTACAGAAACCAAATATCAGCCTGGGTCCCAATTTTTTAAAATACGATGCATAGTGGTTACACTCTGAAAATAAAAGAATTTACTTCTATAAATCATATATTTTTCATTAAAATACATATCAGACACTGTTTGACATCAAACTTCAATTTTACTTTAATACTGTGGCAAAATACCATACATTTCAGACAGTTTAAGGGTAAGACCTCTTCCCATTTATTTATCATTTTACCTAATTACTTTAATTAAGCTTAGAATTCAACTCACACTTTTACAGTGAGGTGTGATATCCTAGGAGTTTTTCCTTTGAAACTAAACATCTTTTATCTCTTGTGGCCATAGTACCCTAAGCCTAAAAACTATGCTTTTTTCATAATGCCCTTGCCACAAATACAAGGAAAATCATTTTTCTCCTTTAGCCTTTCAGGAAGTTGCTTTTTCCTTCCAAAGTATATCTTTTTCAGCTTTAAGTGTGATCCAGATCAAAAAGCCAACTGTGTGAAAATAACAAAATCATAAATAGTATGATTCCAACTTTCAGTTTGCAAATACTTGTTTTCTACACTAGACTGACCCTAAGCAAAACTGAGAAGTAGGAAGAATTTGTTTGGGTCACCTTTCCACTTTCTCTATGCTCCTCTCTCCTGCGCTTTTAGTTCCTCTTCACAACGTCAAGGTCCATGATGCTGTAGAGAGCCAAACCACTGATCATCCTCAAATAATATGCCTTTCACCCTGGTCCTCAGTTTCCATTACTCCTAGACTATAAATCTGTACTTACACAGAAATAGATACTAATTTATCCTAAGTCATGATCAAAGAAAATATGACTTACTTTAATTCAAAAATCCACTTCTAGACAGGAGACAGTATGTTGGTGAAATGTTTGAATTCAGGTGGGATATATTGTTGAAAATATATTTCTAAGACTGGACACAGTAAGTGTTGGCAATGATACGAACAACCATGCATAGCTGATGAGAGTGCAAAATGACACGACTTTGGAAAACAGTTTTAAAGTTTCCTATAAACATAGACATACACTCACCATACAACCCAGTAATTCCATTTCTATTTTTAACCAAGGTAAATGAAAACATCTCCGCATAGAATGTGCACATAAAGCCTTAAAGCAGTGTCATTCACAATAGCTAAAAACTGAGAAAAGAACTCCAATGTCTGAAAGAGTGAAATGTATAAACAAATTACCTTATATTCATACCATGGAATACTTACTGCTAAGCAATAAAAATTAATGAAGTATTGACATACACAACAATTTGCACTCTCAATAAAATTATGCTAAGGGAAAGAAGTCAGACAAAAAATAGTGCATTCTCTACATAATCTCTTTATATAAAACGTTAGAAAATACAAACTAACACATATTGACAGAACACGGATCAGTGGTTACCTGGGAGGCAGACAGGGAAGAAGGGGTATAGTCATAGAAAAGTTGAGAAAATGAGTATGCTCACTATCTTGATTGTGGTGATGGTTTCATAGGTGAGCAACAGTCCAAAATTCTCAAATTGTACTTTCTATGTACAGTTTATTCCATGTCAATTATACCTCAGTAAAACCTTTTTTAAAGAATGTAGCTGTTAACAAGGACCTTACTCAGTCTCCTCAAATAACTATAGATAGGCAGACATCTATCAACTGATGATTAAGTTTTCACCTATTATTGGTGCTATATGAGAATATCGCCTGCCTTTCTTACCCTCAGTTCAATTTAATATTCATTGCTATCTACTATGACCCACTTTAGTTACTCTTTTCACAATTGTTTATGTAACTTCACATATCGTCAAATAAGGTTTAAGGAAGAAAGGGTCTTCTATATTATTAACAGTATAGTTCTTCTCTTTTGGTCCCTGGATTATGCAAGTAACATTACTGAGAAAGGAAACATCATTACTATTGAGAATTCAGAAAAAAACAAAATAAAATTAAGTCAGAGTGTAACTGCCCCTTTTTATGTTGTAACTGAGTCTGGGAATTCGAATTTTCATTTCTACTAATCATGTAGAAAGCATGATTTACCAACTTAGTTTGATCTAACTAAGTTGATCAAAATCAAAAAGCATTTTCACCTGACACTTTCAGGTATGTATCAGAAGAGTTAAATAATAGCCCTCCGGGAAAAACAAAAACAGGTATTAATAACATTTTTAAGCTCTACATTTGGGCATTGTCTACCTTGACTCAGGAATGTGTATGAATGTGTTACTAAAAATTACCATTTTAAGAGCTCTCAGAATTTTTCCTACATTGAACATAAACTGAAAATTAGTTCAAAACATGACGTAGAATTTACACATTGCCAGAAAGGGAACAAAGAAGTCACAGAAAACATTTTCACCACTACAATCACAGTACTCAATTCCTGTTCCCCAACCTTTGGTTGATTAAAATGGCAGAATAACTTACCATCTATCAATTTTTAAAAGGTGAGTTCTAGATGCCAAGGATACATTTTGTTACTCATTTTTGGTCACAATATGTAGGTGATATTAGTATATGCTAAATTTTATTACTCTTTAATTCTTCAATAGGAAATGATAGCCACTGTATTTTGCTCTGCAGGATCCCTTGGATGATTGATAAAATGTATTTTGCTTAAGAAGGACACAAAATATCTTTTGATAAACTACATGCTTTAGTGTAATGGGTTATTTTAGTACAGCCATCCACTCCATCCAATAAAATAAAGAAATAACAAGGCAGCTTATCATTTGTCAGGCATATTATACAATGGAAAGCTTTATTGTGCTATGTAAATGTTCTCTTTCTGCCCTGGAAAACAAAAGCTCGCCAGAATAAAGAGCAGACACTGAAAGAGTAACACAAGTAGTAGGTGAAAAGTTGTGTATTTTATTTCATGCAATTTGTGTATTATGGGGAAAATGTGGTTGAAGGATGGGCCCTAGAGATGGAAATGTCTTTTTATAATCCAATAGACTTGGCTTGTGACTATGTAATTTTTGTAAGAGATCTCTCATTTGGGGATGGTTTGAGGATGGACCAGATGGAAAGCAGGGCACTGTGGGATACATCATTTATCACAATGACAGTGTGTAGGCATCAGTGATCCTCTCAACACAGGGGGAAGCTAAAACTGCAAATGTGGAGCAGCATTACTGCCAGAGTAGTGGAGTTTGGCAACACTTGCATTTCTCATTAACTTAATCATATTAATTCATTAGCCATATATATCAAAGTAATTCACTCTGGAATTGTCACAAGGAACAATTTATAACTGTTACCTTTCTCTACACAAAAAGTAGGTTGCAGTCATTCAGAAGATTTTGCATACTTCTTAGAAAGAAAAATTATAGCCACAATAAATAATAACAATAATCATCAACTGTTTTTATACTAGTTGTCCCACACATAAACTAATATAAGGAGCAAAAAAGAAAATTAAAGTGTTTGATTTTATTGAAGTCATATGATCAACAACAGATAAATAGATGGGCTATTCCAAAGATTTCCTATTTCTGAAACATCAAACATCTGATCTCTTACATTTAACTTAAGCAGTTCCAGTATGAGCCTGAAGATTCATAACCTCAATTTTTAATATACAGGGTTTTTTTGTTTGTTTTTGTCAGAGATAGTTCAGTGTATTTGGGAAAGTATGGTGCTTATGAAAAATAAAAATCTGGCCTTATAAATTCTGGCTCAAATCTTTATTGTCTCTGAAATTTAGGGTAAGTCACTGAGCTTCTTAAAAACTCATTTTCTTCATTTGTTAATCAGAAACACTAAAAATGCTAACCTCACCAGATTGCTGAGAGGATCAAATGAGAAACAATTGAAAATAGTTATTTATAACATAGAGCTACATGTGTATACATATACACACATTAAAGATGTGAGGATGTTTTGTAAAGCACTATATAGATTATTATCACATGCCGTCATCGTCATTACCATCATCATCACCATCACCATCACCAACATCCTATAGGTTGGCTTAAATTTCTCCCCTCCACCTAGAGAAATAAGCAATGGCTTCTGTCTTATGAGCCAGCCATGCAGGACAAATACTATTGGCAGAAGCCTAAAAAATTGAAGAGAGACATTTTTAAGTTAAAATAAATATATTACATATAGAATAAAGAGCACTGACAGATATATTAAAACAAAAATTTGTGTTTGGGAAACTCAGATTCAGCTAATATAATAAATGTAATTCTAATTATTAAGCTGATATATTTAAGCTTTTTCTTTAGTAGGGAATCTGCAAATGCATGTTAGTCTAAACTCTACATTAGAAATATTAGTAATTCAAATTCTGGTTCCTATTACACCAATGGTTCTTCGTGAGCACACAATAAATAAAGAAAACACAATGACATAAAAAACACCATATACTATTTATATGATATGAAGCATACTTTACAACTTTGCTCATTAAAAAACCCAAAGGTAGTCTTAGGAAAAGACATGTTTTTAGACACTGTAAAATAGCTTCACTGCTTTCACTCCTCTCATCCAAGGAGCAATCCTGACTCCAACTCCACCCCTTGTCAGCAGGAAGCAGTTACAGCAGTCATCAGCTTTTTCTCATCTCCTTGGTTCACAACTCAGGATAGAGGTGTGCTGAAACTGAAAGAGGGGGATTGAAAGTGCCTTTGCAAAATTATGATAGTAAAAGAAATCTGACGTAGTTGACTCCATCTTGCTTCTAATCTCCAAGCTGTCCTTGGTCATTTCTGGGCATAGGCCAAGCTAAATTTTGGAGAAATTTAGTTTAAAATTTAACTTTGAAGCCAGAATGATAATAGTCCCTCCGTCAAACTAGTCCACTCCCTGTTCTGGGGATAAAATATCCTTGGTAAAACTAACGTAAAGCAACAAGATTGGGATTATGGGAGGGTCCTGAGTTCCGATAAAATACAGGTATAGTTATTCTAACCCAATACTGCTCAGGAGACATGTGGCCTAAAGTCTTAAGATTTGGGACTTCCTCAACTGCTCCTGTAGATAACATCACTATAGTAGAATCTAAGGTTGGTTTTTGGAGATGTTTTTCAGCCTGACTCCACTCAGATTCATGACTTGGGATTCAACTTGTCCTGCAATTCCATCCAGAGACAGGATCAGCACATGAAAATTGTTTTCCATGCCCCTGTGATTTCATTCCTTAACCCATCAGCAACACGCATTTTTTAGTCCCCTGCCCACCGAATTGTACAAAAAAAAAAAACCCTAATCTACAAGCCTTTAGAGACTGATTTTAGTAATAACTTCATCTCCTATGTGGTTGTCTTTATACCAATTAAACTATTTTTTACTGCAAAAAAGGAAAAAAGTATTTGATTTAAGGAAACTATCAAAAAGGTTAGTTTGTTTTCTAGAATGAGGGCTTGATCTTTTTTGTTTTTAAACTGGGAATGTCCTAGGACATCTCTTCATGACCACTTCTTAGCATCCAATCTAAGTGAGTGAAAATTTAAAATGCATCATGAAAAGAGAGGGATACTGATACCGATGATGTAATGAAGCTAATTGGCCTTATACTATGAGATTGAATTCACACTGTCAAAACTAGATGTTAATTCTACTTTTGGTTTTGCTAATCCTGAGTTGAGTTTTGTAGGTACTATTGCTGAATTGAATCTTCATGGGCTCAGTTACCCAAAGATGTGAAGGGCATCTGACATTCTTAAACAAAAAAATTTGCCATGATATAGCTAGAATAAACAAACCAATTTAAGAATCTTTTAAGGAATGAACACTACAGAATTTTCGTCTGAAGCGCTTTATTACTTTCTTGTAAGCTGTCAGTTTAAATCTCTCTCAGGCCAAATTTCACATCTGTCTATTAGAAATGCTTCATAAGCTGAGGAAAGGGAAGCCATCATCTTTTGGGAAATTCAAAGGCACAAACAACAAATCCATCCCATCAGTGTGATCTGGCGATATTAGCACTTCTGCAGAGATACAGAGAAGGATGTATATAATATTCCCTCTTCTTTTCTCCCTATGTATCCCTAAATATTTTACAGAAAATACTAGAAAATTGGATACTTATATAAAAATGAGTTATCAGGGAATTAAACTATTGATTATATGATGGAAACAGAGACAGAAATATATAAGATGAGAATATCAGTAGTTCAAATATATAAAGGCAACAAACAGTCTAACTTCATTATTTTGGGACAGCTAGGGAAAGGTTAGGTGGAATCTGGGAAAACTCTAACTCACAAAATAAATTTTATTTTAGTGTTATAAAGTATTCTTATATTGTTTGGTGCAGAGCAGATGCTCAATAAATAAATGTTAAATGAAAGAATGAATGCATATATAGCTCTAAAGCTATTTCAATAGTATATGTGTCTATAGTTACACAGATATAATATCTAAATGAATATCTGACAATACTATCAGGAATAGATCCTAAGGGACTTACCTTACTGAATAAAGATGAATTAGTATTAATTAGTATGTTGATTACTTCTATAACAGATCTTACAAAACTGATCTCAGGCACCTAAATAACCCCAAAATATTTTAACGACCCTACATTTGTGCACATATTCACATACACACACACTTATTGTTAATACATTTAATTTGCTAAATAAGATATTCTTACTAATACCGGAGACTTTGGCATATACACTGTCTGAACTCTCACAAATTCTGAACTAGTGGAGTTTAAATAAATCAGGTTTCCTTATGTAGGAAAAATATAATCAATAGTAAAATAAATGTCTTTTAAGATAAAACAAAAATACAAATTACAGAAGAAAATAAAATCAGACAAAACTAGAAGACTTTATCTTTATAGTATGCAAATAAAGCAATGTGCCACACCTAACATTATACTGCATCCTGGATGATTTACATGTCAAGTTATATAAATTAAAGGACTATTCTGCAATAAATCTAAGAATGATGCCTGAACCTTTTCTAACCCTTTTCACTGGCATTTTCTGCATGCAACTGCTGAGGAAAAAACACAAACAATTTAACTTTTCCTCCACACATTTGAATGCAGGTGAATAAGATATTGTTGGGCATCTAAAATAAATTCATGTAAATTAAAGAAGGAATTTCTGTAAAGCTTTGCAGATTCCAAGATGGCCGAATAGGAACAGCTGCAGTCTCCAACTCCCAGCGCGAAGGACACAGAAGACCGGTGATTTCTGCATTTTGAACTGAGGTACTGG
>NW_012119633.1:823418-842386 GCF_000951035.1 Colobus angolensis palliatus | reverse complement strand
TATAATAAAAAAATAAAAAAAAATAAAAAAAATGAAAAATAAATAAATAAATAAATAAATAAAAAGCTTTGCAGATTCCTCCACCTTCCCTTGATTATTTTTAAACTGTCTGCATCTTTGACAAATGTGCTCATGCCTTTCCTCACTCAATGTTTTGTCTAGTTCTATAATCCCATTCTAGGCACAAGCAAAGGACTAAAAATTGAGTTTTGCCTCAATGGCTCACTTGATGGTAAAGTCAAGTCACAGGAAGTAAAACAAAGCTTGAACCCAAGGAGTATGACAGTATGAGTAACTTGAAAAACATGTTTCAGAATGTCATCCATGGAGACTTCCCCAAATCTGCTAGAGAGGTCAACAGTCAAATTCAGGAAATACAGAGAACTGCTACAAGATTCTACACAAGATCATCCCCAAGACACATAATCATTAGATTTTCCAAGGTCAAAATGAAAGTAAGAATGGTAAAGGTAGTTAGACAGAAAGGGAAGGTCATCTACAAAAGTAACCATATCAGGCTAACGGTGGACCTCTTAGCTGAAACCCTATAATCCAGAAGAAATTGGGAGCCTATATTCAACATTCTTAAAGAAAAAAATCTTCAATGAAGAATTTTATATCAGCCAAACATAGCTTCCTAAGTGAAGGAGAAATAAGATCCTTTTCAGATTAGCAAATGTTGAATGAATTCCTTACCACCAGACCTGTCTTACAAAAGATCTTGAAAGGAGCACTAAACAAAGAGAGGGAAGACTGCTGCCAGCTAATATAAAAACAACTTAAACACACAGACCAGTGTCACTGCTAAAGCAACCACACAAACAAGCCAAGATAATAACAAGCTAATAGCACAATGACAGGATAAAATCCACACATATCAATACTAACCTTGAATGTAAATGGTCTAAATGCTCCACTTAAAAGGCACATAGTGGCAAGATGGATTAAAAGGCAAGACCTAAAGGCATGCTGTCTTCAAGAGACCCAGCTCACAACTAATGACACTCATAGGCACAAAAATAAAGGGATGGAGAAAAGTCTACCAAGCAAATGGAAAAGAGAAAAAAAAGCAGGAGTTGCAACCCTAATTTCAGGAAAAAAAACAGATTTCCAACCAATGAAATATTTTTAAGAAGGGGCATTACATAGTGGTAAAGTGTTCAATTCAACAAGAAGACCTGGCTATCCTAAATATATATGCATTCAACCCAGAAGCACCCAGATTCATAAAGCAAGTTCTTGGTGACCTACAAAGAGACATAGACTCCCACATACTAATAGTGAGAGACTTCAACCCTCCAATGAAAGTAATAGGCAAATCATTGAGGCAGAAAATGAACAAATATATTCGAGACCTTAATTCAACATTGGACCAACTGGGTCTGATAGAACTTTACATAACTCTCCACCCAAAAAACAACAGAATATACATTCTTCTCACTACCACATGGCATATACTTTAAAATCAACCACATAATTGGACATAAAACAATCCTCAACAAATTTTTAAAGAAACAAAATCATACAAAACACACTCTTGGACCACAGCACAATAAAAACAGAAGTGAAGACTATGAAAATGGTTCAAAACCATACAATTACATGGGAATTACTCAACATGCACCTGAATGACTTTTGGGTAAATAATGAAATTAAGGCAGAAATCAAAAAGTACTTTGAAAATAATGAGAACAAAGACTCAACATACCAGAATCTCTGGGACAAAGCTAAGGCAGTATTAAGAGGAAAATTCATACTGTTAAATGTAAATACAAAAATGTTAGAAAGATCTCAAATTAACAACCTAACTTCACAACTGATATAAGTAGAGAAGAAGGAATAAATCAAGCCCAAGGCTAGCAGAAGAGAGGAAATAACAAAAATCAGAGCTGAACTCAAGGTAATTGAGAAACAACAACAACAACAGCAGCAACAACAAAATTCGAAAGATAAACAAATCCAGGAGGTTTTTCTGGAAAAATTTAATAAAATATATAGGCCACTAGCTAGACTAATAAGGAAAATCAGAGAAGATCCAAATAAACACAATTAGAGATGATGAAGGGAATGTTATTACAGACACCACAGAAATCAAAACAACCATCAGAAACTACTATGAACACCTCTACACACAACATTAAAAAACCTACAAGAGATGGATAAATTCCTGGACATACACACCCTACAAAGACTGAGCCAGGAAGAAAATGACTCTCTGAACAGACCAATAACACACTCCAAAATTGAATCCATAATAAATAGCCTCCCAACTAAAACAAACCTGAGGTCTGTTGGATTCATAGCTAAATTTTACCACATGTATAAAGAAGAGCTGGTATTATTCCTACTGAAGCTATTCCAAAAAAATTAAAGAGGAGGGACTCCTCCCTAACTCATTCTGTGAGGCCGTGATCACCTTGATACTAAAGCCTGGAAGAGTCACAACAAAAAAGAAAACTTCAGGCCAATACCCTTCATGAACATTGATGAAAAAATCCAGAACAAAACACTTGCAAGTTGAATTCAGAAGCGCATCAAAAAGATAAACTACCAAGATCAAGTAGGCTTCATCCTTGGGATGTGAGGTTGGTTCAACATATTCAAATCAATAGATGTGATTAATCACATAAACAGAACTAAAGACAGCAAAAGAAAACTATCAACACAGTGAACAGACAACCTACACAATGGAAAAAAAAAACCTTTGCAAACTATGCAAAGGTCTAGTATCCAGCATCTATAAGAAACTTGAACAAATTTACCAGAGAAAAACAAACAACCCCATTAAAAAGTGGGCAAAGGGTGAGGCACGGTGGCTCACAACCATAATCCCAGCACTTCGGGAGGCTGAGGCGGGCAGATTGCAAGGTCAGGAGACTGAGACAATCTTGGCTAACACACTGAAACCCCGTCTACACTAAAAGTACAAAAAATTAGCTAGGCATGGTGGCAGGCGCCTGTAGTCCCAGCTACTCAGGAGGCTGAGGCAGGAGAATTGCTTGAGCCCGGGAGGTGGAGGTTGCAGTGAGCCGAGATCGCACCACTGCACTCCAGCCTGGGCAACAGAGCAAGACTCCACCTAAAAAAAAAAAAAAAGCAAAGCACACGAGCAGACACGTTACAAAAGGAGACATACATGCAGCCAACAAGCATATGAAGAAAAGCCAAATATCACTGATCATTACATTTTGTGGTATCACTAGATTTTGTGATCATTTGATTTGTGGTAAATCAAAATCACAATGAAATACCATCTCTCACCAATCAGAATGGCTATTACTGAAAAGTCAAAAAACATGCTGATGAATTTGCAGAGAAAAGGGAACACTTATACATTGTTGGTGGGAGTGTAAATTAGTTCAACCATTGTCAAAAGCAGTATGGCAATTCCTCAAAGAGTTAAAAGCAGAACTACCACCCAGCAATTCTATCACTGGGTATATACACACTGAGGAAAACATATCATTATATGATAAAGAAACATGCATGTGAATGTTCATTGCAGCACTATTCATGATAGCAAAGACACAGAATCAACCTAAATGCCCATCAATAACAGACTGAAAAAAGAAAATGTGGTATACATACACCTTGGAATACTATGCAGCCATAAAAAAGAGATCATGTCTTTTGTAGGAACATAGATGGAGCTGAAGACTATTATCCTTAGCAAACTAATACAGGAATAGAAAACCAAACACCACATGTTCTCACTTATAAGTGGGAGCTAAATGATAAGAATTTATGAACACAAAGAAAGAAACAGATTCTGGGGTCTACTTGAGAAGGGGCAGGAGGAGGGAGAGGAGCAGAAAACATTACTGATTTGCTCCAGACGACCACCAGAGTACTCCAGACGACCACCAGAGTAAGTGCCAGAGAATAGGCAAGTAAGCAGGGTAAAAGAAAACTTTATTAACTTGCCAATGTGAAGGAAGGGCGAGGTTCACCAGTCTCTGGCGATGGAGGCCGACGAAGTCACTCCGGCATTCTCGGGCGAGGTTCCTAGGTCCGCACACGAGCAGGCCCTAAGGAAGTTCCCGCCGCGGCGCCTTGGGGAGCGGCTTTTATGTCCTGGGCCCGGGAGTGGGCGGGCAGTGGGCGGGACATAGGCAGGTTGGGGGCGGGGCGGCAGGGGAGGCTTGGTAGGGTTTGATTTTCTTCGTCAGACGTCAGACTGCGCCTGCGCGGTCGACCTGCGTCTTTCCCGTGGGTGGGAAAGTTGACAATGAAGAACCCGGAAATGCGCCATTTTAGTCCCTTTGTTCTTTTGTTCCCTCCCTCCCTCCGTCCAGACAATTACTATTGGGTAATGAGCTTAATACCTGGGTGATGAAACAATATGTACAAGCAAAAATAAATTAATTAAACTAAATAAAATTTAAAAACAGAAACTCAGTTCTGCCACTCGCTTGCTTTGTGACCTTAAGCAAATAATTTAAACTTGCTGAGCCATAGATTGTTTACTTTAAAAATGAAGTCATTGTCCATAAGGCTACTATGAAGATTAAATGAAGTGTATATAAAACACTTGGCACCCATGGCTAGTACATAAAAAGAACTTAATGTATTATTAGAGCTTTTCCTCAACAAATACCCTACTAATGTTTACTCAAAATGATTTAGCTTCAAGGCAATTGTAAAATCCTTTTCTTCTTTCATCTGTACATTCCCACAAAACCAGGACACAGATTTGATTATTTACATGGTACTCTTTCTAGGCTCTAGGAATGTATTTCAGGAGGCAAGAAATAGATGGCCATTCATTGAATACCAAGATATATTTCAGATGTTGTTATCCCTTCTATCTTCATTTATATGCACAGGGCTACTCTCTTATATCAGAATTTGTTTATAAATATTTAAAGTCGAAAATTCATTATCTTCCCCCTCAAAGCCTGAGTGTCTTCCCAAGTTCTCGATCTGAGTTAATTATACCATCATCCAGCCTGTCATCCAAGCTAGACACCAATCATCCTAGACCACTACCTTAGCCTCTACATTTAATCAATTATCAAGTGTGATTAATTACTGAAGCACTCAGAACTTTTTCTCTATTCTATTGAATTTGCCTTCAAGCCCTCAGTATTTCTCCTTTGAACAGTAGCAACTGATATTCTTTCATTTCATTACCTTCACTGCTATCTACCCTCCAGGCAACCGTTTTCAGATCATTTACTCAGCTCCTTAGCAAGGGCTCCTTTTACCTATAGAAGTTTCTTTAAGAATAAAACAAAACAAAATCATATGTGAAGGAGAACATATAAAATTCTAACTGAGGTAGAAGTGTGGAGCATGGGAGTACTTCCTGACTTCTATGTCAGCCAGTAAGGAAAGTCCTGAAAGATACTCTGGAACCCACTGGTTTAAAGGGAAAAACTTAAATTGCTTAACATAGTAAATCAAAAACTGGTTTCACAAAGCTGGCTTTTCCCTCCCTTTCTATTCCAACCACATCACCTATAAGCCTTCTACCTTAAAGCTCTGCTCCAGTCTCTTCAACTTAACTGCTACTCCCCATAACACACTAGGCTTTTTCTCATCCATCTGTACTTTTCTATCTGCTTGGAATGTTCTTCCACTGATTCTCCATCCGTCCAATGCTCAGCCTACAAAATACAGCTCCAAAGTTTCCATCTTATTGAGTATTACCCAACTGACCAAATTGATTTAACTGCTTCCACTTATGCGATATTATAGAACCTTGTATGTGCTTGTATTTTGGCCTCTATCACACTTTAATGCAATTATTAATTTACATTCCTTTCTCCCCAATTCTAGTGTGGCAAGGACCACTACTCATATATTTTTACAATGCCTAGAAATGAGTACCCAGAACAAAACAGATGCTTTATAAATGTTCAAATCTTTATATATAAAGATATCATTGCTATTAAATTCATTTTCTATGTTATAATAGCTTTCATGATTTTTAAAGATTCAATTATAGAAATGTTAAGCTTATTTTTAAATGTTTTTGTGTACCCTTATGTACTTTTTTTAGAGACTCAGCAAAGTTCAATGCTAATTTATGGCACTGGAATTTTACCAGTTTTTCACAGTGTTCAATGAAAGACACTAAGACATCGTTCAGGACAATGGCCACCTGCACCTTCTTCTTCTCTAATCATAAGGCTCCTATGCCAAGGATGCATTTTAGGTCTACTTTTTAACCTATAGTAATAACTTCGACAACATGCATGGATGCCCAGAACCCCTGGAAACTAAAATATTACTGAGACCTAAGTATGCAGGAGTGCTGCCCCCTATGGGAGGTTTCAAGATGATGCTGTTTCGGCCAGTGCCTCCATTCCTGTCCATAGCACAGAAACATATACACACATACAAACAATAAGGCCTTGAAAGGGATTTTCTGCAAGGATATGACAATTTTTAAAATCACATCCATTTGATTTGTCGCTCAAGTAACAAAACTTGTTTTCATGAACACTTAAAAATTTCAATAATGTAACCTCTAATAGAGCTTGAAAAGCTCTGAAGGACAAGGCAGTTAGATCAATATTGGTTTATTTCAAATGCTGGGCAGTACGAAGAGATATGGCTGATCATCAGATGGATTTTATTACCTGTCGGAGTGATAAGTCCTGGCGATAAGAGGCCTGGAACTGCATGGGGTAGAAGGCGGGCATTTTCCTGCAACACTCCCAAAGAACGCTTAGGGGGCCTGCCAGGTCTTGAACTGTTGAAAAACAGACAAATATAGGTAAGGTTAAAAAATGCACTCTTTCTGAGAATACCATCACTTGCAGCATTTACCTTTTAAATCTTGTTTAATTGCCAAAAGTGATAGAATTTTACATTAAAGACTATTTTCGTGGATTACTAAGAGACCTATTCTTTACTTTCCACTAAATTCCCCATTATTGTTATGACAAACATCAGTGCCATAAGGCATCAATTTTAGTTTAGATTCCATTTACAGGTCAGTACTTTGCAATATAGCTTACCTGTTGTGTGAGAAACCCTGAGTTACCCCTGCTTTTAAAGCTACACTTGATCTGAGGTATTAATGCTTCTCAGATCTGAGATAGTGACTCACAGAATTAAGATTATATAGAATGTGAAGTGATTAAGTCTCTGCCCAGCATGCCAGAGGTGAATGGTAAAGAGCTGAGAGATGTAGAATAGAAGCTGATGTTTATTAGCATTTCCACAGCTCCTGGGAGCCCATGAGGAAAAACGGGTTACCACCCTCAGTAGGTTTTGTCTTCCTATGTAGTTTTTAAACCAAGCTGTATAACAAGCAGTTCTCTCTCTCTTGGAGTGGCTACATTAACAAAACCTGCCACCTTTGCAATCTAGGCTGTCTTTTCTCTTGGATTGATTGGTGTTTTTAACGAATGAGTTGATGATAAACTTATAACATTAACCTAACCCATTGCATTTGTACATTTTTCACCCATGAGCAGTTCAGTAACTGTAATTGCAAATGTCAATTAATAACATGATGAAATAAAAAGTCAGTATCTGTTGCCTCCATCTTGTACCATAACAGAGTTAGGGTACTGAAAATATCATTTTAAAGCTGTCACTACATGAAGAGACTTGTAAGTCATAGAACATTAGGATCAAGTTATTCTCAAGTCACCCAATATATTTCAAATATTACTTTCTAATGTTGCCTAAGATATTGCTGTTGCCTTTTAGTAGAAATTCAGTTTACAAAGCTGAATGATACGAGTTTTGACAAAATACTACAAAATACTATATTAAATAACTTCAGCAGCAAAAATGTATAAGGTTCAGATAGAGAACATACCCCAAAATGACTTTTGGTTTACAAAGAAATTTAAGTTAAACCTCGCTCTATCAACTTTGCAATAGCAAAATGCTCCATCAATGTAAGACAAACTCTGCTTTTAAATGAAAAACAACTTCTAGCAACCTTACACGGAGGTATCATTACCCAGTTCATTTTTCATACACTGTGCTAGTGTTATTTTCTTCCATTGTACATCAATATTATATATCAATCTAGCACAAAAGATTCTGTTTTTCTCATTTAATGTTTCAATTTTATGAATGGACTCTCCTCTGCTTCTTTCTACTTGATTCTGGGCCATAATTTATTTTCTTTAATTCAGTTTTTTAACGTGTTTGCCTTTGCCCTGTTTTATGGCTTTCTGACTCTTTTAAGGAATGCTGAAAGCAGAAATATCCTATGTACTTCAAATGTCCTAGAGGATCCCAATATCACTGAAAAATGTTCATCGGAGTATATCCAGGCATCAGAGAAAGGCACATTATGTTATTGAATAAACTTCATCAAATCTATACTTTCTAAATGCTTTTTTATTTCCTTCTATTTGTCAGAACTCAAGCCTACTAACTTTATTTAAACACACCTGATTACTCTTTGTATTTTTCCGCTGTAAACATCTCAGTGCTATCTCATTCTCATGAACAGTTTCAGACAGGCTGCCTCCAGAACTAAGCAGCCTGATGCTCCCTCTACTTCCACATCGTGAGTCATATGACTGCCAGCAGTTAACAGTACACTTTGAAAGCCATAAGTTTTAACTAGTTCTGTTCCAAATTTCTTGGTCAGTTCTCTCTATCTGAAGCAACTCTTTCCCAGTAATCTGACCCAGGCTTGGGAAGCATTAGAGGCCTCTTAGTCTAGTAGTTCTACCTTAAATGTGAAGATTTGAAAAACAAATGGTCTCACAGTTTATTTCACAAATGGCTTGGTACTATCTATTCCATATGTTATAAACTCCAGGAGGACCATATTCTCCATCCTAACTTTCATCTCAGTTCATCATTTTATGCTGTTGGTCTGATTAATTGTGAGTCTCCCCAACTAGAATCTAAGCTGCATGAAGGCAGCATACATGTCTGATTTTGTTTGTTACTGTATCCTAAACAATTCTTATGGTTTCTAGCAGAAAGGAAGGTCCGGCAAAAAGTTAATTAAACCAATTAATTAATATACATAGGAAACAATCTTTCACTGTTTGTACAGTTTCCAAATATTCCTTCAATTACTCTGGTCTCTTTGACCACAAGAACAGAGTGCCGATTTCATTTACTCATAATATATATATTTTTTTCAATGTTGAGCTTCACATTAACTATAGCAGCTTCAAAACATGATCACCTCAAATCTGTGTACAAGGGTAAAGAAGGCTATGGATAGATCCCATTGTCTTATTCACTTAGAAGCCCTACAGGTTTCAAGATCTGCTTAAGGAATAAATGCCCCTGCAGTCACACATATGCAGTAACGATATCACTTATTCAGTCGTCTACTAAACAAACATGCACTAGGTATCTATTAAGCGTGTGTGTGGTATGATGCTAGGTATCAGTGACACAGAGAGTAAAATGTAACCTCAACGAGGGCAAAGATTTTGGTTTTATTTTTTTCATTGATATATTGTGAGAACCTAGAACAGGTTTTGCCTTTCAGGAGCTTGTGGTTTAGTTAAAAAGATGTGTGTTTGCCCTGTAATTTAAAATTTCTGATTGACCCTTTAGTGAATACGGTTGTGAGATGCCTGCTTCCAAACTTGTTTACATTTATCAGTCATCAAATATCTCATTCAGATTTCTTTGTTTTTAATTTTGGAACAAAGACTTGGGCTCAGAGATTAAATTAATTGGAATGAAGTTTGTGAAAGTGCCTTATAGTCAATATACCTACATACAAATATAAGATAGCTTTATTCTGACTATTACACCTACTGATTCTCCATAGTAAGACATTCATAGACATTCCTGCATTTCATTTTAAAGAACACGAGCCTGACAACATGATGAAAGATTATGGAGGACTCTGTAAAAAGTTGGGAAGGATCTTTCTTGATATATGATCTTGCCATACTTCTTATCTTTAAGAGTTGTATTAGCATCAGGCAGATATTCACATATTAATCAAGGCAAATAAACATGTAGTGGTTTAACTAGGTAACTGTTATTTGGATGACAATTTAATCAGCATATGTTGAAAGGTCCATCATTTTAGCATCCTGCTTCTGCTAAAATGTTGATTGTATTACTGATCTTAGTAATGCTTTATTTTACAGGGCACGAATAACCATGTAATTACTCTTTAATTGAATGATAATTGTTTCTTGGCAATTATTTGTTTTCAGTTTAATTACAAGGTTATTTGAAGTCTGTAAAATAAAACAGGCCTTTTTACAAAGTTCCCATCCAAAGGGCTCTGCCAATGTATCACTCATGTGCACTGTAAAGGAAAGTTGTTATGGTACAAGGCAAACAACCCCATAAAACAGTCAAACTTATTAAATAGCTCAGCTAAAACTTGGAGAGATTCAACTTTATAGAATTCACATTAAGTGCAATATTTATAGGTTATTTAAAGGGAAATTACACCAGATGATCATGATTTCTCTGGGCCCAGGTCATCCTTTAACATAATTTATCTTCAAATGATTTCTCCTTCATTCTGTAAACTTCTTTAGAAGACATGAAATACTCACCCAGATTCCTGAGATTGAAGAATAAACCAACTTAAAATATATATTAACAATACTTCATATTTCTGCAGTTGAAGTGAATTACCATCAGAGAATCACCTTGAAGTTTACAAACTTTGTAGAGTTGGCAATTCCCTAAGAGAGAATTTCAGCAGGTCTTCTAGTGTCAATAAGATAAGATACATTCTGTGATATATCTATTCCAAGTTGAGCAATAGACAAAGTAGCTCATACATCATTCATTAAGATTATTAAATTTGACTGTTGAATTTATTTTTATTTCATGTCATCAGCTATTTGTGAATCAAGGAGTAAGCAACTGAGTAAGATGAGTGACTTTTGTTGTTCCAAAGAAAAAATCCAGTTAATTAATTAATGATGTCATAAGCCTTAAAGATATTTAATATAAATTATATGAGCAGTCCTTGATTTAATAAGGAATCACAGGTTATGTCATCCCTTCAATGAAAGTTTGTCTTCCTACTTCTTAAAGAAACATTTATAACATCCCAGGACAGTCTGTGAAAATTGCTGGGAATATAGTGGTAGTTAAGGGTGGTATTAGCAGCACCTTGTAAAAACCACTGCAATTGAATTCCTGAAGTGAAAGCCATTACCAATGACCTGGGATTTACTTTTCAGAGTTATCACTGATATTTAAAATCCCTTGAGATGGTCCCTGAATGTGTCACTGTTTAGTGTACATTAGAAGCCAGAAAACCAAAAATGACATTAGCTTTGAAGACGTTGTTTACCTGACTGTGAGAGTGCTGCTCTGAGTTTCGATGTTCATGTTATATTAAATAAGAATCTCTTTATTTTGCCAGAACAGTAAGACTTCCAATTGCTGTGTGGATTAATAATAATCTCTTAGGTCTGACATTTATTACAACATTTCAAGGATGCCAGTGGTAGCTAAACTCTACCTGACCTTCCAGTGTTTATGAAGAGAAACAAACTCTGACCTCACAGCAACCTGAATCCATCTTTTCTGTGCTGGCAAACAGATCACTTGCCTAACTATTGCACTGGATTGAATTTCCAACTAGATCAAAGGCAGCAGCAACCAATTCAGCAACCAGGAAGAAGTCATCCATGTAAAATGGGCAATTAACATTAATCATATATTAAATTGTTTAAGCTGATAACTGGAACCTGATCACTATGGTAACTCTCATAAAATGGTGCTTATGTTAAACTGGGCATCAATCAGCTCTTGGTTCATGGGAACTTAAAGTATGGCTCATCATGTCTTTAGGAGTGATCAATACAAAGAATTAAAAATCACCAGAGGGAAGATCATTTAGATTCTATTAGCATTTTCTACCCTTTTCAGATCTTATACGCATATCCCAAACTTAAGCGTAGATATATTAAGAGCATCAACACCAGCATTTCATTAGTATCAGGCAAGTTATGGAAATTAACATAAGATTGTTGAGGGGGATGAAGGAAAACCTCCACTTGTCAATGGGTTATGCGTTAAAATGTTAAGGCTCATGTAGAACGACCCACGTTTATGTATTAATCTTATAATTACAATAAATTGAATTATTTATAGCTGTGTTTTAAAATGGTGATGCTTCTTTCTCTCACTAATACTGAATTTCTGTTTCTTTTCCTTCAAAAACTAAAGAAATCTGATGGCATAGACAATTTATAGGTTGACTACACACTTGATAGGAAGTATAACTGTGAAGCTATTTTATACTTCATTTACTTGACTCTGTTCCCTATTTAAATGAAATGTGCTCTAAATCTGGTGTTAGCACCTTTACACAAGTTTACTTTTTGTCCTAAATTCACGGAATTCTGATAAAGACGTTCATACAATTAACAACGATTTTATAACATAAATGCTAGTGTATGACTTGAATTATTAGCAACCTTTTCTCTTTCTGCTTGTGTAAGTCCTGTTAACATCAGTAGGATCAATGCACCTTAGTAAATCTTTTTTTATTTTATTTTTTATTTTTTATTTTTTTTTATTTTTATTTTGAGACAGAGTCTCACTCTGTCACCCAGGCTGGAGTGCAGTGGTGCAATCTCAGTCCACTGCAACCTCTGCCTCCCTGGTTCAAGCGATTCTTGTGTCTCAGCCTCCCAAGTAACTGGGACTATAGGCATGCCCCACCGCGCCCGACTAATTTTTTGTATTTTTAGTAGAGATAAGGTTTTGTCATGTTGGCCAGGCTGGTCTCAAACTCCTGGCCTCAAGTGATCTGCCCACCCTGGCCTCCCAAAATGCTGGGATTACAGGTGAGAGTCACTTCGCCCAGCTGCACCTTAGTAAATCTTAGAGTGAATCAAATTAAACAAATATTTCCCCTTTTATTGTGTATCATATCACCGTCAGACACAATATTTGTAAAACAAAGTTATTCTTGAGTTTACAAAGTATCACTATGGAAAACTTCTGACTAATGGATAAGAAATTAACATTCACATTTGGACCACTGGCGCCTTACATTCTGCATATTCTTCCCTCAAATCCTACTTTCCAATCTTCTTCTGTTCTGTCAGAAATATAGGAATGCTCTCAGTTGCCAAAACTATAAACTTCTCTCCTTGTCCTCTCCTTTCATTTAGAGTCTTCAGTATTTTTGTTCCATCATAATGTGTGTTGCAATATTTCACCTCTCTCCATTTTTTACTTCTGACACTCTCCTTCAAGCCTTCATCCCTTCATGTCCCAGTTATTTGTAACAGGTTGCTTCACTGTGTTCCAATCCATTCTAAATAAACTGCAATGAATTTTGATGAAATATCCCTTTCATTATGTCATATTTTGCTCCAGAACCTTCAATATTTCCGACTGCATACAAAATAAATTCAAAATGCTGTAGTCTGGTAACCTGCTCCAATATTTCTTTCTTGCCTTTTCTCCAATTACTACTTAAATGAGTCCGCCACTCCAGCGAAACTAGTGAATTTACTACATGCTAACCATAGTATTTGACCACAGAAGAAACATCTCAAGGTATTAGGTTTCCTGGGGCCGTGTTTTGTTAAGCTCCACTGCCTTGGGAAGGCTTCTGTGTAATTTGCTGTAACTGCCGCTTTTTTTTTTTTTTTTTTTTTTTAAGGTGACTGACTTTTCCTTTGTGTCATCAAACAGACTTTCTTTAATGGTTATTGCAAAGGACATGTTAATACCAGCAAGAAGGATACTATTGCAACTAGCCAAAATAATGTTTTCCATGCCCGATAAATGAAGTCTCATCAGTAACCATCAGCCTGTAGCCTGTAATATTGTCAGTCTATAATTCCATGACAACCTCAACAGTTAGCATTTCAAGTTTGAATGGCAATCAGAAAATGCAGCAGCATGGTGTTAATATTACAATTTAGTATATCTTAGGAACTTGAGCAAGGCCATCAGAAAGCTGATCACTATTAACCTGCCTGCATTAGTCTCTATGGATAGTGATACAGTCTGGAAGCACACATTCAATCAATAAACTCAGAAGCTAGTTTCATTGCTGACTTAAACTCCTTTTAAACTTCTGCTCTTCATGGGTAAATATTAGCAATCAATCTTAAAATAAAAGAACCTTGAACAATCGTAGATATTCAAGGTAGTGCAGTGGAAAGCACTTAAAGTGAAATCTGAGTTCTAATTCCAGTTGCAGTAGGTAGAATTCCAAAATTGTCTCCATGACAAGATTTCCAGCCCTACTTAATAGAATTGTGACTATCATGAGCTATCATGCCCAAGATTATGTTACATTATACAGCAAAAGAAATTCTGTCAATGTGATTAAAATAATGTATCAGTTGACTCTGAGTTAATAAAAAATGAGATTATCCAGGTGAGCCAATCTAATTATGTGAGCCCTTTGAAAGTGGAGAGGAGAGCCAGGTCTGGTGGTTCATGCCTGTAATCCCAGCACTTTGGGAGGCTGAAGCAGGAGGATCACTTGAGGCCAGGAGTTTGAGACCAGCCTGCGCAACGTAGCAAGACAGCCATCTCTACAAAAAATTAGAACATTAGCTGAGCATCATGGCACACAGCTGTAGTCCTTGCTACTCAGGAGACTGAGGCAGAAGGATCACTTGAGCCTAGGAGTTTGAGGTGGCAATGAGCTATGATCATGCCACTGCACTCCAGCCTGGGTGAGAGAGCACAATACTGTCTCAAAAATAATAAATAAATAAAGTGGAAAGAAAAACAAAGAACATACCACTACTGGTTTGAAGATGGAAGGGGCCACCACAAGGAATACAAATGACTCCAGTAAGCCAAACTTCGCCCTGTACTGACAGCCAGTAAGGAAACAGCAACATAAGCCCTACAATCATAACGAATTAAATTCTGCCAAAAATTTAAATGAGCTTTTGAGCCAGTTATTGCCTCCAGAGCTTCCAATATGAGCCCAGCCTCGCTAACACGTTGATTTCAGCCTTGTAAGACTCTAGAAGAAAATACAGTCAAGCCCATCCAGACTTCTAACATAAAGAACTGCAAGATAATAAATAGGTGCTATTTTCAGTTGCTGTCCGTCACAATTGGTTGTATAGTAAGAGAAATCTAATATACTAGTTTTGCCATATTGAGCTGTGTGACCTCAGGCAAATCACATCACTATTATAGAAGTTTTTTACCACATTAGGATTAGAGATGTAAACTTAATAACTATGAATTCAATCATTATTACCGTGCTATAGTTCAGGTCAAATGCAGACAATTCATTAACTTCAAAATATATTTCATAGTTTCACTTTCTATCTGTCTGTTTTAATTTCCATTTTAAGTTATATTAAGTTGCAGGATTGGTCCTATGGAAAATTGAAAAATAAATAAATAAAACACACAGTTTGTGCATAATGCCATAGCATTTTCTCCAACTGATACATGTGTGTAATTAGTCAATATATCTGAATACTGGTTTCAAGGTTAAAAGGGTTAAACAACTTAAAAAGGAAGGGAATCCTGATGCATGCTATAAGATAGACAAAACTTTTGGACATCATGCTAAGTGAAATAGTGAAGTCACAACAACACAAATACCGTATGATTTCACTTAACGAAGTATCTAAAGTAGTCAAATTCATGGAAACAAAAAGTAAGAATGTAGTTGCCAAGAGTTGAAAAGAGGGGAAGATGGGGAGCTGTTGTTCAACGAGTATAGAATTTCACTTTTGCGAGATGAAAAAGTTGCCGTGGTCTGTTGCACAACAATGTGAATATAGTTAACACTACGGAGCTGTACAATTAAAAATAGTTAAGAAGATACATTTTATGTTATATGTATTTTACCATACAAAAGTTATATACAATTATAAGACAGTATTATTGCTATGTTTGCAGTTATTAATAGATTTACATTTTCCACTGAAATCATTTTGAATGCCAAAGAAAAAAAAATCTAGAGGGATACGTCATGAAGTTTACGTATTGCAAAACTTCCCTCACCTGAATACTAGAACTACCAACTCTCCCAACTATCTCCTACATCTATAACACACATTTAATTTACACCTTGAGACGTCCTTACTTCTAAGGCAGGATTAAGGAGTTCAAGCCTTGCATTTTAATTTCACAACTGTAATTTTTCTTAATATAACTGCAATGTATTTTCATGTTTATATGCAGATTTGTTTCTCATTGTTTTCCCTTCCCCATTCCTTACTTTGACAGGAAAACATTTGTAAGCATTTCTCCCCCCAAAATCTTTGCCCCACACCTCTTTCCTTTTTCAAACTAATAAAGACGATTTTCATCAAGGACAGAATAGATCATAGCAGTTGACTGGGAAATAGAGAAGTAAATCATAATTTTCTTTGTCGTTCTGTACGGTATTATTATGGATAAATTGCTAGACTTTAATAAACACTCATGAAGATCTTCAAAGTTGCCATGGCAGTGGAAATGCTCCTGAGCAATTAGATATCATAAGAAGAATATTTCCAGGTGAATATTGTTAACACAAATGAACTATACACTTAAAAAGTTAAGATGTTACATTTTATGTTTTGTGTAATTTATGGAAATTTTAAAATAAATAAATAAATAAGATCTATTTTTTCCTCCCTCACTTCAAACTTGAAGTCAGGAATATTTGGGTAGATTCAAATATCACAAGTATCTCTTAAGACAATTCATTCCAGGAAACTGGATACAGACTAATATAACTAAAAAGTCATTTTTTCTTTCTAAATTATAGTTTCCAGGAGGTAGCACAATACAACAAACCAGAAATAAACTGTGGACTCAAAAACAGTGCTTGAATTTACCTATGCCATTGATTCAGTTTGTGACCCTGAGAAACTCTACCTCTCTATGCTTTAGTTTCGTCTGCTATTTGGTACCAAAATGATTTGACTCAAAGAATTCTGAGGAACTGACAGCTCCTCTCTCTAAAATTCTTCGTAATGTAATAATGTACAAAAGGGAAAAAAGAAACAACGAACTTTTTTTTTTTTTTGCTCAACATCTTTGAGCAAAATTTTCCAATTTAAATGAATAGTCATCTGATATAGTAGTGCTAGCACTCTACAATTACTTTGATAATGTTTTTATAGGGATGTCTCTGAAGTTATATTTTCCCCTTTTTTACCTTTTCCTAGTCAACAGCAGTATTGCTTTCAGTTACCCAATTTGTTAAAATCTCCTTTTCTCACACTATTTTAAGTAAATAAACCTACCAAGATCCAACAGCTGACAAAGATTATTTTCCTATTTCCTTCTAGCTTCCAGTGACTCAATATAAATAAACCCTTTCTATAAAAGAGAACCTTTTCCTAAAAGTATATTTCCCCCCAGACTTATAACATATCTTTTGTTTAAACATAGAAAGAATAAAGCAATATCATTTGCTTATTTAAGATTCTGCTTTTTTACATCCCATTATGAGTACTTTGGACTCACCACGGAATGTTTTGCAATTTTCTGAAGCTAAATGAAATCAACAGTGGCCATGACCATTGTGGATCTCCATGTAATGCGAGAGTCCCTTTGATTCTATTAATGATAATTTGAATATATAGTTCCTACCTAGCAACAAGACAATGTTGCGAAAAGGGCAATGTATTCCAAGTAACTAAAAGCTGACTTCTAATACAAAAATATGCATGAAATCAAATTCCACTAGTTTATACATTAGTTAACTTTAGATTCAAATCCTGTTCAGATGTACAGGCCTATAAGGATAGGATGGGTATTTTCCTGATGACTAAACCCACAGTTTAGTGATCAGTTCCGTTCAGGGTTAGAAAAATGCCCTGACACAGCTCAAATTGTAAAACCATATTGTTACTGTCAGTAAATGTGTTCACTGTGTAGAACACACTTACATTCACAGTTTAATGCCTAAAACCACAACATTTATCCTCAAATATGGGTAAGGAAAGAGAATAGAAAACATATTAAAAACCTCTTTGAAATTTACATGAGGGAATTGTATTTATAAATGAGAAATGAGATTATGTATATATTGTGTGTTTTTGCTTTTATTTTGTATCATGACTTTAGACCATTGCTCTTATTAGTGTTACTATAATTCCTGTTTTAGAAAATAACTTCTGTGACAGAATCCCCTAGTGTATGTCAGGGGTATCCAATCTTTTGGTTTCCCTCAGCCACTTGGAAGAATTGACTTGGGCTACACATAAAATACACTAACAATTGCTGATGAGCAAAAAAAACTCATAATGTTTTAAGAAAGTGTACGAATTTGTGTTGGATCACATTCAAAGCTGTCCTGGCCACATGTGGCCCCCGGGCTGTGGGTTGGACAAGCTCGGTGTATGTATTTGTTGTCTTTAGACTTTCTCCTTCTGGGAATTATCTATTTTCTGCTTTGAGGGTATGCTATTTTTTGGCACAACAGGCTAGAAGATCACAAACACGCTATTAAATAACATGCCCTGAAGGCAAGAGGAGATAAAAATACACCTTTATATCCTGAAATGAAAAGTAGTCATCAGTGAAGACTTTTTCTAAGACAAATTCAATGAACATGTTCCTATTAAGTAGAATTTAAAAGCCAGTCTTCAGTAGAAAAAAAAAAACCTGTTGATTGTTTCTCTTTTTACAGAATAAATAATATTTCTCAAGGTGAATATCTCTGAAGATTTAAAGTTCTAAAATACTTTTGGCCATTGAAGTTCATCAGTGGGGTAGATAGACTAAACAATGAAACCTCCACTTCATGAGAGAACTTGTGATAACCTTCACCCTAACACCCTTTCCAGCTCCAGGCATTTCCTGCAGGTGCACAGCACTTTCATCCTTTTAGGCATTTTATCAATTTAAATTATTTAATGTCAGTACCATGGTGAAGTGAGCAGTTTGTCCTACTCTGCTTGTTGTAAAAAATTAAATTAAATTAAATATAGCTACTTGTCTGGACTCTTAAGTTTATTGTTAGTAGGGATTGTATCTTACCGTGTAAGTATTCCTTGATTGTGTCTAACATAGTTCTTGATACAAAGGAAGGAAGGAAAGAAGGAAGGAAAGAAGGAAGGAAGGAAAGAAGGAAGGAAGGAAGGAAGGAAGGA
>NW_012119633.1:788138-823368 GCF_000951035.1 Colobus angolensis palliatus | reverse complement strand
GAAGGAAGGAAGGAAGGAAGGAAGGAAGGAAGGAAGGAAGGAAGGAAGGAAGGATACTTTGTACTGCGCTATTGTAAGCACTTTTGTGAGTTTTCTCTGGAGTTTTGGAGGTAGAAATAAGATCCAAATATACTGATTTTTTTTCATCAACCCCACTTTACCTGGTTTAAAATACCAAAATTAACAGGTGGCAGGGTTACCAATTAGTACAACAGGAGACAAGCACACTGAATATTTTTACAATCTAAATTTAGAAGGGGAGATTTTTTGAAAATTGGCAGGATATAAAAACTAAAAAATGTTTAACTTTAGTTTTCTATGTAGGTGAAATGATTGTATTTGCTTCAAATGCATTTGGTCAGAAAAGCCATACACAAGTTCAGTTGGAAAAGTGGGGAAGCAAGGTCAGTTGTTAGCAAGGTCAGCCAGGTAACACAGTTTCTCCTTAATTCTCAATTCTTTAATTATCTTAATTTTCACAGGAAAATTAATCATTTCAAATACGCTTCAAAGTAACTGAGGAAAGGAAGGGGTTTTGCATTTTCCTAAACTCTTGCTGAGAGGCTATTGTAATCCTTTATCTTCCTGTCTTCCAGAGAGTTAATGGCTGTGTTTAACTTAAACTATCCATTTACCCTTCAGATATAACATACTATGAGATGTTTTTCAATTAATATTAGCTACAAAGGAGTGTAAACTCTTTGACAGCTTCCTTTAATTTTAGCAGTTTCATGAGCATTTCACCAAAACCCTTCTTCAAACTGCACACATTATAATTTACACATTAAATACAACAGGATTTCACCTTGGGCCTCCTGCCAAGAATAATCATTTTAAATCTTTTTATACTTTTGAAAAAGGATAATTATGAATATAAAAGTGGCAGCAAAGGAAAGGTGTTAAGCAAGCATTTAGAATAATCTTTTCCATTTGAATACAAGAAGACTGATGAAGAAGAGAATTAGGTGGGGGAAGACAAATTAATTTATTTTGGTGAGAAACAACATGTCAAGTGCAAAGCATGACACATCAAACTGATGGTGTCATAGATCTGTCTCATCATTGCAAGCACAATCTGCCTGCTTTTGTGTTGGAAGGATAGGAAAGCTCACAAATATGCCTCATTGGTATTTATTGGTAAAACGTCGCCAATGAAATAAGCATGCAAAAGGTTACTCACTCTTTGTACTTTCCTTGAGTTGAGGCTATCTAACACCTTATCATCTGTATTTTCCCTAAGGATAAATAGTATAGTCATTAAAATTGTCTTTTGTTATAACCTGAAAGCATATAGTCTAATCTTAGAGTCGCTTCCTCCACACTCCAGGTGCTTCCCTTTTGCTAATTAAACATTAATATTGTGCAATTGTTGGCGCTCTAAAATTGGTGACTAATCACCTTCAAGAGGATCACAGAAAGTCTTAAGTAAATTGTGGCCCAGATAAATTGCAATGAATACAAGATCTTTCTGTCCTCTGAAACATTACACTGGAAGCTTACTGTTTATTTTTCAAGATTCTACTTTAAACGACATTGTTTTTTACAGTTTTACTTCTTGAAGGAGTGAGGAGGAGTGTGGGAAATAGACAGAAGATGTTCCTTAGGGAGTATATCATATTATTTAGAACCTAAAGTCAAAGGCAAAGGCATGGGGATTTTTCTCAGATCTCACTATGTATGAATTGTTAGGAAATTCCTCCTCTTTCGTTTTGCTCTTGTTCCCTGAAATGCACTGATTAAGGTTAGGGTTTACATCCTCCTATGAACTAGATGTTATAATTCAAATGCCTTTAATACGTGAAGAAATAGTGATTGATTGCCAAAGCAGTGTATATTGGTTTAAAAGAGAATGTAGACAAAAACATAAAATTCAGGGCTCAAATGTATGAGTGCACATATATGTATATAAACTGAAAATCGAGATTCAACTGAGATTTAAAAAAAGATCCCAAATTGGACCTCAAGTTTGTTGTTGGTGCTCTGAAAACAGTGATGTGATTAAACCAGCTTGTGCCCACTTGCAAGCACCAGCTGTGTGCATCAATTCCCAACTTCAGATTGAGGACCTCATGTTGGTCACTTGAAATTGGCCATGGTGGGCAGTATTCACACCACAGAAATCAGCAAATCCTATCATGGCTCCATCCCACCCCTTCCCGCTCTACCCCCAGCCAGTTGTTAAACATTTACCAGCACATGATTGTCTGAAAGGAAAGCATTGTGGTAATAGTTTCTAAATCGAATAATTCTTTTTAAGTTTGTCATTTTCATTTTTTATGTAATTGAAGATAAAACCATTACATTTTCAATGAAAAATCATGAAGGAAGATATGATAATGTATCTGGTTTTGGCAAAATTTAACTACAAAAAACATGTTTATGTACCAAAACACGTAGAAAGCCATTTTTCTTAACATTTAGCAGTTGTGAAAATGAGCATAGATGCATGAGAGTGTTACAACAGATTTGGGAGTCGCATTATTATATCTGTGATCTTGGGAAAATTATCTAACCCCTCTGAATACCATCCCTCTGTAATTATAAGCTGGAGATATTAGGCTAAAAGACCTCCTCTATGCCTTATGGATTAATATTACAGGATTTTTGTGATAATACCATGGAATCTTTCACTTGCCTCCATACTGATCAGTTTTTCCTGTCTTTTCTGTTGTGGGTGGGAATACCAATTGGAATGATTGGAATGGCTTATGGGAACTCAATAGCAACTCTCATCCCTTAGGAGTCTCAGTTCTGCTATTTACCTTCCTACATTATCAGGAATTCTCTTTCTGTATGTTACCTGTCCAGAAATGTCAATGAATAGCATGCTAAACCAGCTGCACTTCAAGCAACAATTTTCTTATTTCCATTTTAGGTAGACAGCTTCAAAGCCAAAGGTGTTTTTATATAACATGAGCAGGAAATATCCAAATAAGTAAAGTACCCATGCATATGTTGGTAGCTAATGCACGATGTTGCCAGATATAACTTTTGATATGATGAAAATATTTAAAATGCTGATTAATTTTATAGGTCTCTAAGTACATGGGTAAAAGAAACACAAAGCAGCTAAGTAATCAGCTTCTATAACTAGAAACAATATTTTAAAGTAATATATAAATCAAAACATTCTAGATTAAGAGCAACAAAGACAAAACTTAAATCAGAATAGAAGATCATATACTTTTGAGAGAAATGCTATTCAACAGGCAGGCAAAAATTAAATATTCAAGTACTGAAGGGAAAATACTGGCATATGAGTAAAATGGTTTAGGTCATCTTTACAGAATTTGATATTTCATTAAAATTTATGGCATTTCATAACTATAAGCCAAGTAGTATCCTTTGAAAGATTTACTTAAATTTAAAAATCCAAAGTAAAAACATAAAGTCAAAATGACTCCTCAGTAACTGCTGGTTTCCTAAGCAAGAAAAATTCTGAGGAATGATTCACAGCAAGTATGTTTTCACATTGGAAGGTACAGACAACATGATGTGCAGAAACAGAATGCCTTTCCAAAACATTAACATGCTAATAAGGCAACTATGCCAGGAACATAACTGTCAATGTTCTTATAAATCATCTACCTGTGATGTAAAATATTTGCAAATATTATTCTTCAGCCATATGCTAAATCTATGATCACTTAATTTTATTTGCTTGTTTAGTGAGGATGGATTTATGTATTAAAGAATTAGTTTATTGTATTTCTGAGGATGGGTTTATGTATAAAGAATTAGTTTATTACATTTCTAATTTAGATAAATGATTCACTTCTTTCATTCAAATTGTTTTCCATTTTAAAAATCAACGATAATAATAGTTATAAACAAAATATAGGAATTTACCTATATATCAAAATGTGCCTTGTTTTATATTACATAGTGTAAAGTAAAGATAATAAGCACTTCACACTTATTATGTGCCAAATACTGTTCTGAGCCTTTATACATAATCACTTAATTTAATCCTCAATCATTCCATTTTCTAAAAAAGGGAACAATAATAGTACTTACACCTTAGGTACTATTATAGTATCTATTGTAACATCTTAGGTACTATTGTTCCATTTTTTAGAAAAGAAATACGAAGCAAAGGTAGGTTAAACAGCTTGCATAAGGTCACAGCTTGAACTTGAATTTCTTTCCTTTTTTTTTTTTTTTACCAAAGCTACAGTGCAGTGGTATGATCAATCATAGCTCAATGTAGCCTCAAACTCTTGGGCTGACTTGAGGGATTCGTCCTTCTTCCTTAGTCTCCCAAGTAGCTAAGATTACAGTCATGGACCACCACACCAGGCTAATTTTTGTATTTTCTTTTTTAGAGATGAGATCTCACTATGTTGCCTAGGCTGGTCTTGAACTACTAGCCCCAAGTGATCTTCCTGCCTTGGCCTCTCAAAGTGTTGGTATTACAGACTTGAGCCACTGTGCCAGGTCACATAGCTTGAATTCGTATTTGCCTGTTTGAGTCCACAGCTTTGCTGCCCAATAAGGTAACCATTAGCCTCATGTGGCTATTGAGCACTTGAAATGTGGTGAATCTAAATTGTGATGTGTAATTGTAAAATACACACTGGATTTTGAAGTCTTAGGGAAAAAAAAAAAAAAAAAAGGCTGGGAGCAGTGGCTCATGCCTATAATCCCAGCACAGCACTTTGGCAGGCCGAGGCGGGTGAATCAGAAGGTCAGGAGCTCGAGACCAACCCGGTCAATATGGTGAAACACCATCTGTACTTCAAAAAAAAAAAAAAAAATTAACCAGGCATGGTGGCAGGCGCCTGTAGTCCTAGCTACTCGGGAGGCTGAGGCAGGAGAATCACTTGAACCCGGTAGGCAGAGAGTGCAGACAGCCGAGATTGCACCACTGCACTCCTGCCTGGGTGACAGCGAGACTCGGTCTCCAAAATAAATAAATAAATAAATAAATAAATAAATAAATAAATAAATAAATATAGTGCAAACTATGTCAGTAATATGTTATTATGTTTTGTAATGATATTTTGGCTATACTGGGTTAAACAAAACTTGTTAAAATTAATTTCACCTGTTTCTTTTTACTTTTTAAATGCGGCCACTATAGAAATACTGAAATTACATTTGTGTAACATTTGTGACCCACATTATATTTCTTTCTTTTTTTTTTTATTTTTTATTTTTTTTTATTATACTTTAAGTTCTAGGGTACATGTGCATATGTGCACATTATATTTCTATTGGGCAATGCCCATTTTGAATATTTATATGGTACTCATATCTGTAAATACTGGTGCATTATTACAATGGATAATTTTGGTTATTAAGTTTCATGTCATTGACATAAAACAAGAGTCTCTGAAAAGGACAAGATGACATGAAAGAAGACTAAGGTACCACTTGTTGACTCAGAGGTGGAAAAGAATTATACATAATGGTTTATACCAAAAAAAATACAAGACTAAACATATTGATGAGATTTCAAGGTTAGGAGTTAGGTGTCCAATCATAGCTCTGAAGTTACACATTTTATTTGCTCATTGCACTCATTCACGTTGTGACATTTCTTACACCCTTATTGGATATTCTCATGTAACTCCCATATTTAAAAATTTAATTAATCTTTCTTTTTCCTAACTGTATTTCAATTTCTTTGAGTAAGCCCTTATCTTTACACTTACTTACATCCACCTTTGATGCTGAGAAAAAAGAGTGCTGGGCTGGGCTTATAGTAGGCACTCATTATCTATTAGTGAGTTCTAAACGTTGACCCAGAAAGGAAAACATCTCATTTAGAAGCAATTATAAATCAACAGCAGTCCTTAAAAACAAATAAGTTTTTAAAAGCCACTCCCTGCAACCCTCCTCCATTTGCTGAAGTGTTGTTCCATATACATAAAATGTCACAGCTACATCTTCCTGTAACTTTGTTAAATTATTTTCTGTCTTGCAATCACAGGGGTTTAACTGCCACTCAGAACTAGGCAGAGATCAACAATGGCCAGGCCAGAACAGGCCCAGCACTCTCTCCATTTAGGACACACTAATGGGCTGAGAGCACCTTGTGGCCTTCTAAGTCATAAGGCACCAAATAGATCTCCAAGAATTATGACCAGAGTTTGACTTTCGAGCCTAGCTCTGGACAGATCATTTTTCAGGGCAATCAAGATTGCTTCTATCCTACTCTCATTCTAGCATCCAAGTGAAAAGGTCTCTGGGAATTGATGAAACTGTCTGGCTCACACCCTTCACCCATCTATTGCATTATTATTATTATTATTATTATTATTATAAAGTTGTTATCTGCCACTGTGTTGTGACAAACACATAAGTAGTTTAAATTATTTTACTATCAGGCAGACCACATTTTGAAACTATTATCTATCAGCTATACCAGCTCACATATACCATCTGTCTTTTAATGTCTATAGGAATCATATTCCTAATCTGTAAATTGGAAGTACGCAGAGCTGTAATAAAGATATACATACACTCACGTATACATGCACACATGCATGTACACAAACATATACATGAAAGAGAGAAAATACGCCTTCAGAGTAGTGCCTGGTACATAGTCTTTAACAATCCTGCCTAATAATTTGACAGTTATTAATGGTAGTAGTATTATGATTAAGAATCTTAGAACTATTAAATTGCTATAGTTTACTTAATTGTAACGTTTTGCTTTCACCCGTATAGTACATAATGGGCATGGCATTTTGCTTTTCTTAAACCTCTTATGAGTACTGTTTGAGTTAAACTCAAAACTCCTAAGGAAACCTAATAGTATTGAACCAAAATGGTGGTATAGTGAAAAAGTACTATTAATGATTCATTTAAGGTTTATATTCACTTTTTTCTTATTTGTCAAATTTAACTTGAAAATGCAAATCAAAACCACAATGAGATGCCATCTTATTCCAGTCAGAATGGCTATTATTATTATTTTTTTTTTATTATACTTTAAGTTCTAGGGTACATGTGCATAATGTGCAGGTTTGTTACATATGTATACTTGTGCCATGTTGGTGTGCTGCACCCATCAATTCATCATTTATATCAGGTATAACTCCCCAATGCAATCCCTCGTAAAAAAAAAAAAAAAAAATGTTGCTGGCAAGGCTACAGAGAAAAGGGAACACTTATAAACTGTTGGTGGGATTGTAAGTTAGCTCAGCCACTGAGGAAAGCAGTTTGGCGATTTCTTAAAGAAATTAAAACAGAGCTACCATCTGACCCAGAAATCCTATTACTTGGTATATATCCAAAGAAAATAAATCATTCTACCAAAAAGACATGTACACTCATATGTTGATCACAGCACTATTCACAATAGCTAAGACGTGAAATCAACTTAGGTGATCATCAACAGTGGATTGAATAAAGAAAATGTGGTACATATACACCATGAAATACTATGCAGCCATGAAAAGGAAAGTAATAATCTCCTTTGCAGCAACATGGATGCAGCCGGAGGCCATTGTCCTAAGTGAATTAACACAGGGACAGAAAATCAAAATACTGCAAGTTCTCACTTATAAGTGGGAGCTAAGTATCAGGTACTCACAGACATGAAGATGGCAACAATAGACACTGGGAACTACTAGAGGGGAGAGGGAGGAAAGAGCCAAGGTTGGAAAAACTAACTTGAATACTATGCTTACTACCTGGATGAAAGGATCATTTGTATCTCAAACCTCAGCATCACGCAATATAACTTTGTAACAAAATTGCACATGCACCTCCTAAATCTACAAAAACGTTTAAATAAAAAATGAACTCAAAATAGATTCAAGTATTTTTACTTGTTCTATCTGGGAAGCTGAGGCAAGGAAGGAAATATTTTGGACTGGTTTTAGAGGTAATTGTGTTGTAGTGGAAAAAGGTTGAATTCATCTATAGCTGCTAGGAGATCAGTACACACAGCTGGCAAGACTTTATCCAGGTTTTAGAATACTATGTGTATTTTATTAGTTTGATTCTATTCCTAAAACAAAACACAGATGTAGAAGAATTTGCCATTAGAAAAACTAAAAATATGATATGGGTTGTTTTTGATCTGTAATATGTGACAATAGGAATGAACTGTGAGGATATGCTAAATGAAATAAAGCAGTCACAGATGGACAAATACTGCAGGATTCCACATACGTGAGTTATCTAAAATAGTCAAACTCATATAATCAAAAATTATTAAGAGGATAAGTCTCATGTTAAGTGTTTTTACCACAATAAAATTTACAAAAATATAGATAGGGTATGTTAACGTTAAAAGGCACATGTATTAATTATATGACTATCATTTTATGAAAAGAAAATGCAAAAATGTAGATTGGGTAACATTCAATGGAACTCCCTCATCTTGCTGATTAATACTGAAAGCCAAAAAGGTGAGTTGTCAGTTAATGGTCACCCAGCAGATAAGTATCAGAGTAAAAGCTGGAACTCAGTTTTGCTGCTTTTAGTATTCTTTCAATTGTTGCATCCTGACTGTCATCTTGTTTTCTTTCTCTTAAACATTGAGAACATCCTTTTAACTCTTATAAAGACAACACATGCAAAATGTTTTCGTTGTTTTCATGGTCAAAATACGTTCCGAAAATATTTCCATAGGGTGATGGGTGGGAAGGAGAGAGACTCTCTCTGTGAAAATAAAGGGTGGAAACATTCTGAAAATGCTATGAAAATATTTGTCTGCCTTAACTGCCTAAAAGAAAACATTTATGTTGGCCACAGTCACTAAAACATTTGCTTCCTTTGGAAACATTTGCTGCCAAAATAAAGGTTTGTTTCTCTTTTCATATAGAAGCAAACATTTTGTTGAATAAAATTAGAGGTCCTTGTATTTCAAAACTCCCCTTCCTGCACAGGTTTAACGTTGTGAGGTGGCAACTGTGTTGCAACAAAATACCTATATGAGTAATGAAAACTTCAACCATTCTGTTAAGAAGTGTGTCCTGTGCAATGTATGTCCATGAGACTGAAACATCTGGAGTAAAAGCATTGTGGACAGCAGGCAGCAAGAAGACAGACTGACTGAATTTTTCATATTTTAGGCTATAGTTTTATTTTCTTGTAGAACTATTCTCAGGATTTCTCTTTACTGAGTGCATAACATATGTTATAAAACTCAATTTCTTCTACTTGGAAATTATTTCTGACAATTAGGCTGATTTTATGTATTTTATGTTGTCATTTGGCTAATGATTCCAAACTCTAATTCTCCAAATCTATA
Source organism: Colobus angolensis palliatus (assembly GCF_000951035.1). Taxonomy (NCBI): domain Eukaryota; kingdom Metazoa; phylum Chordata; class Mammalia; order Primates; family Cercopithecidae; genus Colobus; species Colobus angolensis. The sequence goes on along the minus strand of NW_012119633.1, from coordinate 814,154 downwards.
TTCAAACTCATGCCTCCACTGAAAGGAACTGCCTACTTGTACAACAAATGGGCTATAACTCTCTACCCAAAAAGTCCACCAATGTAAATATTCTAATGTTTACAGTATGACATTGTTTAATAAATTAGTAGCCCCTCGATGGGAAAGCAGCTTCATCCTGAATTAAATGGAAAATTGAGACAATTTTTATCACAGAGAAGGTTAACCTGATAATTCTCAATCTATACATCAGAGTCACCTGTAGAGCTTTTAAAAATTGAAAGCACCTAGGTCTTACCCCAGACTTATCGAATAAAGAAAGGTGAATTTTAAGCCACAGAAAAACATCATATGATATAACCAACACATAGCCATCTCAAACCCAGATAACTCAAAGGGAAGCACGTCTCTGGATTAAGATCGATTTTTTTCTAGAATTGAACAAATGTGGCCAAAGGCAGTTGCTATATTCCATCATTACATATCTCGGCATTATTATTCACATACAGTCAGACTGGCTGTCCATTTCTATTTCTTAGAGCCATCTCCTCTTTTACTTCCAGATTATGATACCAGTGATAACACACAGCTCTAAGATCTACAACTGCCTCCAGCACAAGGATCAGTAGTGGAAGTTTACCCTCTTTCTTTTCTATGATATTCTGCAAAATTAACCTGAGCTCAGTTTGTTTTCACAATGAGACATGCAAAACTTTGCTTACAATGAGTTGTATGTTCACACAAAAAGGCAAAAAGGAGATATCTATATTTGCTTTTTTGTCTGATTAGGAAGAAAAAAATAAAGAATAGCTTGTCTCCATTTTATAACCTATATGATGTGGGTGGTACATAATGTGGGTGCTCTAATTACAACATATGGACATAAAATAAATTAAAAAGTGAATAAAAAAGCACATGGATGCAACTATGTCCAAATAGTGGCAGACAAAAAGAGTTTAACATCCCTTCCAAAGTATACTGTGACTTCCTGGCTTTGATTACATAGCTTTTGCTTAAGTAAACGTTAATGACAGAGTAAATTTCCTTGTCCAAAGACGCTATTTTCTAGTAATTTTCTTGTCTATTTATTTTAAGTCCTCATGTAAATCATACTAGGTAGACATTCTAAAGAGTTACAAACAATAAATTCCAAATTTTATCCAGAGTAATTTTCTTCTTCTACCAACAAGACAATATTTTTCCAATTTTAGTGCACAATAATGAGAACTATACAACTGGGAAGATAATATACGAGGACATATGACTTAAAAAATTTCAGTTAGAAAAGTAACAGTGAACGTAGTTTAGACTAAAACGTAATTTGTGAAGTGAGATCATTTATAATCTTTTTATTTATTTAATTGACAAGTAAAACATTGTATATATTTATGGTGTACAACATGATATTTTGATGTATGTTTACATTGTGAAATGGCTAAGTCAAGCTAATTAACATACGCATTACCTCACGTATATTTTTTGAGGCAAGAACATGTAAAATCTCTCTTAGCAATTTTCAGGTATACAGTATATTATTATAGTTACGTTGTACAATAGAGAAAATATATAATTTGCATTATTCCATATTATGTGATATTGTTATTTGCTTATCATAATTCAGGCAACATTCTTCCATAAATACATGCCTGAGGTTTTATTGAACTTAAAAATGAGAACTTTGGGGATTTTTTTAAATGCATCTATCTAGGTAAGAATTAAAATCTATGTCATCAATCAATTATTTATGAGCATCTACTAGATACAAAGTCCAATCTCAGGTGATCTGAATGAGGTGTAATAGGAAATATGAGATATGAAATTTATCTTCAAATACTTTGGAAATAAAGATATAAATTTATGAACATACCTAAAATTACAGGAAAACATAACATTAGTGTAAATTAAGACCTTTCAATTCTATGCAGGTTCAAAATAAGATCTCAGTATGGGAATAGATGAATAAAGTATCATGCTGGATTACTGGCTATAGCCACTGACTGACTGCCTTATAGATATGTGCTTGCATCATCAGGAGTTGAAATAAGAGGGTCATATTTCATTAGTCACACTTCTGTACCTTTAGGTAATAATTATATGTAGTGGTTACTGAATACTTACTATGTACCAAGCATTTTTCTAAATGTTTTATATATATTGACTCATTTAATACTTTCAACAACACTATAAAGTATGTATTGTTATTACCATGCTAATTTCTTAATGATTTCAATCCTTGTTAAATACTTTTAGAGTTTTATTTTATTTTTTATTGACAAATAACAATTGTATACATTTATGGGGCACAAGGTGATGCTTCAATACATGCATGCATTGTGGAATGATCAAATCAGGCTAATGAGTAATCCATTACTTCAAATATTTATCATTTCCTTGTGGTAAGAATATTTAAAATCCTCACGTTTAGCTATTTTTGCCAAACTCATTTTAAAGATAATGAAACTGTGGTTCAAGGGGTGTAAATGACTTGCCCAAGTCATAACGTTATTATTCTGAGGAACTGAGATTAGAGCCCAGTAAATCTAAATCTAGATCCAGCACACCGACTCACTATTCTATGTTATCTCAAGGGCCAAAGAATATAAATAATCCAAGAATGTTAAAGCTGAATGAAACCATAGAGAAGTGTTAGTGAAAATTCTTCTTTGTATAGACAGGGAAGCAAAAGCTCAATGGCGTGAAATGACTTGCCTATATCTGCGATCACACAGTTTGCTAGGGAAAAGCCATGATTGCAATCCACATTTACTGATTTCCAATCCATGGTTTTTTTCCGTAACAATGACTATAATCCTTTTAAATATTTCTTCTTATATTTCACTTATCCCATCTTAACTATCAAAAAAGATGCATATATAAAATTATCTGAGCTGAATTTGATTGTGTAGAAGTAACAGTAAATGGAAGCATTGAAATATAAAGTGTGATCTAGAAATTGTGATAGATGAATGATAGAGATATAGATATAATAAGTAAAATACCTACCAAAACTTTGCAAGTAGACATTATTGTCCCCAATTTACAGATTAGAAAACTAAGGCTCACAGAGATTAGACAACACAGCTAATATCACAGAGCTAGTATAAGAACTCAAAAGCACATCTGCTAGACTCTAAAGTCCTGTGTTATTTGTACTGAGAAGTGGTTATAATTTGCAAATATTTTGCCACTTTTACTTTGTGGAGAAATACTTTTGGACTTTTCTTTTATAATAAGTTCAAAATTTATTTTTCCAATTTATATGCTGATGGCAAGAATGGTTGCAATTAAAAGACCATTTACTAATTAAACACTGCATTATTTTTATAAAGTATTTGTCACTAAGATGTATCTAATGAAGTAAAAGAAAAGTTGTTTAAACTAAAATCTCATCAAGTATTTTGCAATATGAGAAAATAATTTATGAAAGGATTATCTTGAAAAGTGAGTATAAGTAACAGTCTTACGTGTTGACATACACTGCAAAGAAGCTCTATCCACTAATAATTGAATTGTTAAGTTAAATAAATATTTTCTGACCACATAGCTGGTGCAAAATGCTCTGGAAGATCTCCTTACCACATTAGGTACGCATGGCCAGGGCTATGTGGGGCTTACCAATTTCATCTTTAAGCCTACCACCGTTCCTGGAATAGCACCTTGTACACAAATGTAAGTTGACTTAGATTACAGAAAATGTTATACAGGTTTCACAAAATTGAACAGGAAAGAATATATAATAGACTTTTGCTAGAGTTGAAATGACTACAACCAAAGTGATTACATTTAAAGTGAGTACAATTCCAATGTGCCCATAGTTGAATAGTTTGGCTTCCTCTGTGAAAGTTGGGGCAACCTAAGTGTCTATGTTTAGCTAGCCTCTGTGTTCTGATTTTAAAAGTACAGAACAGATGCATACTGATCTCCACTTTAAAAAATAATAGTATATGTTAAAATTGGTGTCTATACATTCTGGTCCCTTTAGAGAAGAAATAGGAAAACTTAGTCTCACACTGCTCCTGGACAAACTCTTCACCGGCATTGTGTTTAACATTTTGGTTAAGAAATAGCTTTGATCCCATAACATAGCCCAATATTATAAGTCTTGTGACTGTTGCTAGATGATTAATGGGAAGAAAAATACTAATAAATTAACCCGTAGTATATGTCTAGCACTACGCTAAGGTTCACATCAACTTAATTCTCTAAATAGTTCCATGAAATTGGTACTACTATCCCTATTTTAAGGTGAGAAGTTAAGCCTCAGAGAGGCTAACTAGCTGAAAGTCAGACAGCAGGGCCAGAACTGTAGCCCTTATTTGTCTGACTATATATATTATATTGTATGAGTTTATTTTTCACCATGAGACAAATGACTTTTCAATCTTTAATTTCTAACAAACAAAAAAGCCCCTCCTCAGAGTGGATAAAAACAGTCTCAAACGTAAGAGAACCAGAATAGCAGGAGTCTGAAGAGGAGAATTGTGCATTGCCATCTCTCTTGGAGATTGAAACATCCTGCATCTCTGTGATATACCAAAACTAGATAAAGGCAAATTAGGTAAAGGAAGCTGGAACTTCACACTAGATGTAATTTTCAAGTCAACATACTTGACAGAAACTAAGTAAGTGGATTACAAGTTTCATAGCTGTAAGCTTGGTATAAACAAAAATAAATATGTAAGTGATCAAACAACAAATGCTGTGATAGAAGAAAACAAACAAAAAATAGAGCTAGTTGAGAGGAAGGAGTCAATGATGACTTCATAGCAAAAAAGGAACCCTTAGGTCACAAAATTGAATAGAACCTGCACAGGGAGAGTATACATGGAAGACCCATTCCAGATAAAATCATGAAAATGGTAATTAAATTGTCTTGGGGTCAGTCAACAAGGAAACAGGCCTGCCAGGTAAGAATGAGGGCATGGTAGGAACAGTGGAAATAAATAATAACAATAAATTGCATAGGGCTCACCAGGTACAAGACACTCTTCTAAGTGCTTTGTATTAAGTCATGTAATTCTAACAACAATTCAGAAACTCAGACACAGTTAATTGCTCTGCCCAAGGTCACATACCAGGTAGTATCACAGCTGGCATTTAAGAGCGATGAAGCATAATTTCAAAGTTTGTGCAATTAACCACTACAGTGATACACCAGAGGAGAAACACATTCAAATAAAAAAATATAACTTAATTTTTGCTTTAGCCAAAAATTAAGCTCTTAAATATAAATTAAGAGAAAATAAATATGTGGGAAAAACAGTTAAAAGGCAGGCATAATTCGTTACTGATCAAGAGTTTTTTTATATATTTATCACTATAAACTATAAATCAGTTGAAAGATTTTTTAGATTTATAATTGACATAGTAATTTTACGTATTTATGGGATACAATATGATGTTTCAATACATGTATACATAGTGTAACGATCATATAACAGTCATTAGCATATTTATCACCTTAAAGATTTATAATTTCTTTGTGATGAGACTATCTAGGTATTTTGAAACATACAACGCATTACTGTTAACTCCGGCCATCCTACTATGCAATAGAACACCAGAACTTATCCTTCCTATCTAACTGTAGGTTTGTACCCATTGACTAATCTCTCTCCAGTCCCCTTTCGCCTGCCCTCCCCATTCTCTGGCAATCACTATTCTACTTTCTACTTCTATGAGTTCAACTTTTTAGACTCCATATATCCATGAGATCATTCAGTGTTTCTCTTGGAATATATTTGTCAAGAATTAGCAGCATTTGTAGCAAACTTTAAGTGGATCTATTAAATTCATATTCTTTTAATTAATTACTTGATTGCATAGAAAGATTAAAGAGGAAAAAGTGTTGCAAATTTTATAATTTTTAATTAACGTCCTTTTTCCTAATCTGTATATTATATAAGGTTTGAAATGCTATTATTAAATATAGGTTAAAACTACACACACACAGAAATACACATGCAGAGCTACATGTATACATACTTCCTATCTAAGAATAAAGTGGCCAGAGACAGCTGTATATCTATCAACTCTTTTAGTTACTTTTAAGATAATTACACTTTGAAAGTCATATGCTGTATTAACATCCCAACAATATGTGCTAAGAAATTTCATCTGCAATTGTCATTATTTAATATGGCATAGCAAAATATATGGTAGTGTCTGAAATATGCTCAAAGATTACATTTGAAGTTTAAGACATTAATTTTCAGATCACTTATACTTTCCTGTATCTATCATATAAGATGAACTGTAACCACTGTAATATAAAAGCAGTGTTTAGAAAATTAAGGACAAACGCCTTTCTACTTTAAATTATCTTGGTTTTTCTATGAAAAAATGACCTTTTAGTACAAAAATGTGAATAATGTGTGTAAAATTATGATTTAAACCTTCACTCACTTCTTTCTAAAGACAGCAGCCAAAAACCTGAATAAGTCAGAGTGCTTTTGAAGATACTTAATTAAAATCTAATAGCACATTCTTAAAAGCTCACATAAATTAAGCTGTCATTCAGGAGATTTATGCATTCACATTTGCATATTACATACAATTCATCAATTACTCATGTTTGAAAGCAATGCCTTTCCCAGGGTGCTGAATTGCCAACAATGCCAACAGACACACCACAACACACAAAACCATACCACTTGTGCCATGGAGAAAGCCACTTCCATATGGTATTTCTTTGCACATCTGCAGAACCCCAAGCACGCTTAGGAAATTATGACTATACTTTGATAGATTCTATTCAGCTAAATCAGTTTGACAGAGATTAACATTTTACTTAATCTCGATGCAAATGTATAGAGGTGAGATTTCAACAGCCCTTCTCCCACTCACAGTAATGTTTTAAAGTTACAGTGAAGATACAGAATAATTGCTGAGCTTCAGCAAAGCCAGACAAAGTAGTTAAACTACAAATCATCTCTCCAAGCAAATATAAGGCAATTATTTGTTTAGCATGGCATATATGAGTAAATAAAAAATATACATATAACTGTGTTTTTGGTGCATACATGCATATATGACACTCGTGTATACATACATGCACACAAATAGAAAAAGTGGTGAAAATCTCAGAGTTTAGAGTGGCTCATTCAGAACACTTTGAAAGCTTTAGATGTGACAAAAACAAGATACTCATAGCTTTTCCTGACTGTATTTTTTTTTTTTTTTGAGACAAGGTCTCACTATGTTGCCCAGGCTGGGGTACAGTGACACGTTATGGCTCACTGAAGCCTCCACCTCCCAGGCTCAAGCAATCCTTCCACCTCACCTCCCAAGTAGCTGGGACCACAGGCACATGCCATTATGCCCAGCTAGTTTTTGCATTTTTTTGTAGAGACAGGGTTTCATCATGTTGCCCAGGCTTGTCTCAAACTCCTGGGCTCAAGTGGATCACTTGAGCCTCAGCTTCCCAAAGTGCTGGGATAGCAAGCGTGAGCCACAATGCACAGCCTGGCAAGTCTTTCTTAGTACCATTTCTACAAGCAAAGAGAAGCAATGCTACATTTTCCTTATGGGATATAAGCTGTTACAAGACACCTTTATCCATTATACATACTGAGAACAAAAGCCATTCCAGTAGTCCCAAAGGAAAAACGATTTGCTTATAAGATACCACATATAATAAAAAGAAAGAGGCAATTCAAATGATATAATGAGGTAAGCTATTTCCAGCATAGATCAATGATTATCACAATATTTTGCATGAATTTATTTCTTAACATCAGGTATATATTTATTTTAAAATTCCAAGCCAACCATTGGCTGGTAAAGATGCTGCTTGTTCTAAGGACGGTTGTTCTGCCCCACACAATCACTTCCTCTCTTTTTCTAAAATACACCACTACTTCCTGTATCATCTGAGCATATAGAAAGCTTCTAAAGTTTATGGAAACTGGAGAGTTTGTTTTTATGTATTTTTATTTTTATAAGAAGATGCAACAATTTTAACTGTAAATTGAAAATCTATAATTGCATAAATTTATGGGTTACAAAGTGATGTGATAATTTATGAATACAATGTGGAATAATTAAATCAAGCTAGTTAACACATCCTTAACTGAAAACATTTTACATTTTTGTGGTGAGAACATTTTAAATTTACTCTCAGCAATTTTAAAAGGTAAAATACTCTGTTCTTAAATGTATTCACCACAATGTGCATCAGAGCTCAAAAAAAGAATGAGACATATTCTTTCTGTCTGAAATCTTTACCATTTGACCAAGATTTCAAATTTTTAAATGACACAAAAATATCAGTTAAAAATAGCATCAACAATTGAGTGTATTTAACAATAAAATAGCTTATAATAGAGCAAATGGATGAATAAAATAATAATTCATGTTATTGCATGTTTAACAAACTGGCAACAGAAAAAGTTGATCAAAAAAGTCAAAGGAACTTTGCCTTATAAGAATTAGACCCAAAGAGTTTCGTAATTATCTGTCATCCATTCAACGTTGTATCTGTAGTTAGAAATGTACATGATATGACCTTCCAGATTCATTTCAGGTCCTGATCTACTGTGAGCATAATGTAAACTTATGCTGAATTACTCTCTGTACTAAGCGGTCATCTGCATAAGTGATTTAGTGTGTGCATGCTAATTATTCAAATCTGCTACACTTGGTGATCCTTAGAGATACCAGCTATTTCTGCCTAAATTTTTCAGTTTCAGCCTTACAAAGTCATTTATACAGGAATACACTTGGTATACAGATAACAACTAGTGAATTTAAATGTTCTTCTCTCATTTATTTTATATAGGATATTTACTTATGGAGAAGATGGAATTTATATAAGCCTGTGTGTTTGTGTGAGTGTATCCTGATGCTAATATTCAGCAAATGACTCACAAAACTCAACTTCATAAAAATATTTTGACTGCTCACTATTTACAAGTCAATGGATTAGCTGCTGTGGGGAATATAAAGTTGTATCACACAAGATCAGAGTTAATAATCTAATGAGAAAGATATACATGTTTACAAATGGCAATAGAACTGATATAAACAATGCATTACAGAGCACAAAAGAAAGAAATATTTGACCTGAGGAGACCAAAGGAGGTGGCAATTTGTCTAGTTTTTAAACATGAGTAGGATCAAAATGTAGACTTTCATGAATGTGCACACCTTGTAGAGAAGACATACTAATCTTTCTCTGTACCACTGCAATTTTCATATATGTGCTCCTTAACAATCCCATAATAAAAAATAACTTGAAAATTTGGCTAATGATCAAACCAGAAAACCCAGAAACAATAAGAATAACTCTCATGTTTATGTGAAATAAATATTGCATCTCTTAATTTTATACTATTTTCTATGGTTTATACAACTGATTTACTATAAACTGTGTTTTTACATACATCAAATATTGACCATTAGACAATCTTATATTCTACTGCCATATGGTAGTAGCCTGAGTTAACCATTAGCTGGAATACAAACATAGTAACATTAGTGGAATTACTTTATTGGAAAAGATTATCTGGTTTTTATTTCTAACATCTTCTTTAACTTGCAAAATCGTGATTTCCTTAAAACAGATAATAGGCCTATATTTGTCATGTAAATTAAATCCAAAATTATTACAAGAGGCAGTACTTCTTACTTTTTTGGAATGGGGTTTCTGTACTTGATACTATACTCTGGAACAACCCAGGGCCTGAGGGAACTTGCCACTCTGAAGGGAAACATACAGGCCCACCTGGCTTCACCACTTACTGATTGTAGAGCTTCAGGTTCTTGAGGGCACATAGGTGATAGCAAGGTAGAGTTACAGTAGACCTTTGGTAAGACCCAGTGTTGTGCTGGCTTCAGTTCTAACCCAGCACAATCCCAGTGGTGTTGGCCAAAGGGGTGCTTGTGTCATTTCAAACCCACCTCCAGTAAGCTCAGAACAGACAGAGAATCTATTTGTTTGGCAGAAAGTAAGGGAGGAGAACAAGAATCTCTGCCTGGTAAATGAGAAAATTCTCCTGGATCTTGTCCAACACCACCAAGGTGGTACCTATACAAGCCTGCAAGAACCACAGCATTACTGGGCTTGGGGTGCCCCTTAATGTAGATATGGCTTTAATCACAATGCCCAGGCTCTTTTGAATACATGAAAAACCTTCCCTGAAACGATGGGTACAAACAAGCCCAGATTATGAAGACCGCAATAAAAAACTAACTCTTCAATGACCAGACACAGACGAATGTCAACAGGCGTCAAGACCATCCAGGAAAACATAATTTCACAATATGAAGTAAATAAGCCACCAGGAATGAATTTTGTAGAAACAGAGATATGTGGCCTTTCAGAATAAGAATACAAAATAGTTGTTTGAGGTAACTTATAGAAATTTAAGATAACACAGAGAAGGAATTCATAATTTTATCAGATAAATTTAACAAAGATATTGAAATATTTAAAAAGAATCAAGCAGAAAATCTGGAGTTGAATAATACATTTGATATACTGAAGAATGCATCAGAATCTCTAAATAGCAGGATTGGTAAAGAAGAAAGAATTAGTGAGCTTGAAGACAGGTCAATTGAAAACACATAGTCAAAGGAGACAAAAGAAAAAAGGATTTTAAAACTTGAAGCATGCCCAGGGGACCTAGAAAGTTGCCTGAAAAGGACAAATCTGAGTTATTGGCTTAAAAAGAAGGTAGAGAAAAACATAAGGGAAAAAAGTTTATTCAAAGGGATAAAGAGAACTTCCCAAACCAAGAGAAAGATATCAACATTCAAGTATAAGATGGTTATAGAACACCAAGCATACTTAACCCCCAAAAAGACTACCTCAAGGAATTTAATATCAAACTGATATGGAACAGGGGGCAGGAAAGTGCTGGGTAGAAAAGGGTGGGGTCCCTGTTGAGGGCTCCATTCTCAGGCTTGTGCCCACAGACCTAGGTGAGGACAGGCACTCCTGTTTTCATGTCCATATGTTGCATTTTCCAAGACCATACTGGCCTGCCATGCCCCCCACCCATCCTATACCCATAAACACCCAAGACCCTAGTGGGCACATACACAAATGGCTGGATGTCGAGAGGAACACACTGGCAGAAGAACACAGGCAGATGCCGACAGGCCATCGACCGAGAAACGAAGTGGACTATGAGGGGAATTCAGTCGGAGGAAAGTCCACCTGCTGGGTGGCCCAACTCCAGGGGAAGACCATCTTCCCACCCCATCCCCCTTCTAGCTCCCCATCCATCTTCTGAGAGCAACTTCCACCACTCAATAAAACCTTGCACTCATTCTCCAAGCCCACGTGTGATCTGATTTTTCTGGTAAATCAGGGCCAAAACTCGATACATAGAAAGCCCTCTGTCCTTGTAATAAGGCAGAGGATCTAATTGAGCTGATTAACACAAGCTGCCTGCAGATGGCTAAGATGAAAGAACACACTGTAACACATGCCCAATGGGGCTTCTGGAGCTGTAAACACTCAATCCTAGATGCTGCCATGGGGTCGAAGCCCAAAAACGCTCCTCATGACCTGCCTGTCTGTCTGCTCTCCCTAGGAGTTTGAGCAGCAGGGCATCAAAGAAGCAAGCCAAACCCCTGTCACATGCCCTGTGAGGGGGATAAGAGAACCCCTCCAGTTTCAAAACAACCAAAAGATCAATGATAAAGAACAGATCCTAAAAGCAGCAAGATGTGTGAATGGGAGAGAGTGACATTTAAAAAAAAGGAAAAAAAAAAGAAAAAACTAAAAGCAGCAAGAGAAACAAATAATATACAATGGAGTTCCAGTGCATCTGGCAACCCACTTTTGAGTGGATATCTTACAGGCCAGGAGAGAGTGGCATGACATAGTTAAAGTACTGAAGGAAAAACCTTTTACCCTAGAATAATATGTCTGGTAAAAATATCTTCACACATGAAGGAGAAATAAAGACTTTCCTAAACAAACAAAAGCTGAAGGATTTCATCAACACCAGACCTGTCCTGCAAGAAATACAAAAGAGAGTACTTCAATCAGAAAGAAAAGCACATTAATGAGCAATAAGAAATCATCTGAAGGTACAAAACTTACTGGTAATAGTAACCACACAGAAAAATACAGAATATTATATAAAACTGTAATTATGGTATGTTAACTACTCTTAAGTAGAAAGACTAAATAATGAAACGATCAAAAATAATAACTACAAAAACTTTTCAAGACATAGAAAGTACAAGAAGATACAAATAGAAAAAACAATAAGTTAAAATCAGGGGGATAGAGTTAAACTGTAGAGTTTTCATTAGTTTTGTTTTTGCTTCTTTGTTCCTTTGTTTAAGCAAATGGTGTTAAGTTGTTATCAGCTTAAAATAATGGGCTATAAAATAGTATCTACAATCCTAATGGTAACCTGAAATTAAAAAATATATATATAAAATAGATACACAAAAGATAAAGAGCAAGAAATCAATCATACTACCAGAGAAAATTACCTCCACTAAAAGCAAAACAGAAATAAAAGAAAGAAGGAGGAGAGGATTATAAAACCATCAAAAAACAAATAATAAAAAGGTAGGAGCAAGTCCTTATTTATAGTAATAACATTGTATGTAAACAAAATAAACTGCAATCAAAAGATATAGTGGATAAATAGATTTTTTAAAACTGAACCCAATGATCTGCTGCCTGGCAGAAACATACTTCACCTATATAGAAACACATAGGCTGAAAATACAGAGAAAATAATATAATCTATGCCAAGAAAAAAACAAAAAAGAGCAGGTATCACTATAAATACATCAGACTAAATAGATTTCAAGACAAAACTATAAGAAGAGACAAAGAAGGTCACTATATCATGATTAAGGAGTCAATTAAACAAGAGAATAAACAATTGTGTATATATAATATATATATATATATATATATATATATACATGCACTCAACACTGGAGAACTCAGATACATAAAGGAAATATTAATAGAGCTACAGAGAGAGAGAGAGAGACCCTAATGCAATAATAGTCGGATAAATAAACATTCCACTTTCAGCATTGGACATCTTTCAGAAAGAAAATCAACAAAGTAATATTAGACTTAATCTGCACTATAGAACAAATAGACCTAATCTATCTTTATAGAACATTTTATATAATAGCTACAGAATACATTCTTCTCATCAACACGTGGATCACCCTCAAGGATAGACCACATGTTAAGTCACAAAAAATGTCTTAACATATTCAAAAACTGCAAATACTTTCAAACATCTTCTCTGGCCACAATGAAACAAAACTAGAAATCACAAAAAGAGGAATTTTGGAAATTACAGAAACACATAGAACTTAAACATTATGCTGCTGAATGACCAGTGGGTCAATGAATCAATAAAGGAGAAAATTGGAAATCTGCTTGAAACAAATGATAATGAAAACACAATACACAAAAGCCTATGGGATGCAGCAAAAGCAATGCTAAGAGAGAAGTGTACAGCTATAAAAGCCTTCAACATAAAAAGAAAAAAAAAACTTCAAATACACAACCTAATGATGCATCTTAAAGAACTGGTAAGCTAGAGCAAACTGAAGACAAAACTAGTAGGAAAAAATAAATAATAAAGGTCAGAGCAGAAATAATGACACTGAAATGAAGCAAACAATACAAAAGATCAAGGAAACAAAACGTTGGATTTTGAAAAGTTAACCAAAACTGACAAACCTTTAACCAAACTAAGTAAGAAAAAAAAGAGACAAGATTCAAATAAATAAAATAAGAGGTGAAAAAGGAGAAATTACAACTGGTGCTGCAGAAATTCAAAGGATTAACATTTAAGTCTCTAATCCATCTTGAATTAATTTTTGTATAAGGAGTAAGGAAAGCATCCAGTTTCAGCTTTCTACTTATGGCTAGCCAATTTTCCCAGCACCATTTATTAAATAGGGAATCCTTTCCTCATTTCTTGTTTTTCAAAGTTTGTCAAAGATCAGATGGTTGTAGATGTGTGGTGTTATTTCTGAGTACTCTGTTCTGTTCCATTGGTCTATATCTCTGTTTTGGTACGAGTACCATGCTGTTTTGGTTACTGTAGCCTTGTAGTATAGTTTGAAGTCAAGTACCTAAAACCATAAAAACCCTAGAAGAAAACCTAGGGAATATCATTCAGGACATAGGCATGGGCAAGGACTTCATGTCTAAAACACCAAAAGCAACAGCAACAAAAGCCAAAATTGACAAATGTGATCTAATTAAACTGAAGAGCTTCTACACAGCAAAAGAAACTACCATCAGAATGAACAGGCAACCTACAGAATGGGAGAAAATTTTTGCAATCTACTCATCTGACAAAGGGCTAATATCCAGAACCTACAAAGAACTCAAACAAATTTACAAGAAAAAAACAAACAACCCCATCAAAAAGTGGGCAAAGGATATGAACAGACATTTCTCAAAAGAAGACATTCATACAGCCAACAGACACATGAAAAAATGCTCATCATCACTGGCCATTAGAGAAATGCAAATCAAAACCACAATGAGACACCATCTCACACCAGTTAGAATGGCAATCAATAAAAAGTCAGGAAACAACAGGTGCTAGAGAGGATGTGGAGAAATAGGAACACTTTTACACTGTTGGTGGGATTGTAAACTAGTTCAACCATTATGGAAAACAGTATGGCGATTCCTCAAGGATCTAGAACTAGAAGTACCATATGACCCAGCCATCCCATTACTGGGTATATACCCAAAGGAATATAAATCATGCTGCTATAAAGACACATGCACACGTATGTTTATTGTGGCACTGTTCACAATAGCAAAGACTTGGAATCAACCCAAATGTCCATCAGTGACAGACTGGATTAAGAAAATGTGGCACATATACACCATGGAATACAATGCAGCCATAAAAAAGGATGAGTTTGTGTCCTTTGTAGGGACATGGATGCAGCTGGAAACCATCATTCTCAGCAAACTATCGCAAGAACAGAAAACCAAACACTGCATGTTCTCACTCATAGGTGGGAACTGAACAATGAGATCACTTGGACTCGGGAAGGGGAACATCACACACCGGGGCCTATTATGGGGAAGGGAGAGAGGGGAGGGACTGCATTGGGAGTTATACCTAATGTAAATGACGAGTTGATGGGTGCTGACGAGTTGATGGGTGTAGCACACCAACATGGCACAAGTATACATATGTAACAAACCTGCATGTTATGTACATGTACCCTAGAACTTAAAGTATAATAATAATAATTATAAATTTAAAAAAAAAAGGAATTCAAAGGATTAGTGTCTACTATGAGCAACTATTTGCCAATAAACCAGAAAATCTGGTAGAAATAAAATTTGTATTCACATACAACCTACCAAGATTAAACCAGGAAGAAATAAAAAACTAGACCAATAACAGCTGTAATAAAAATTGTCTCAGTGAAGAAAAAGACAGGGACCTGATGGCTTCACTGCTGAATTCTACCAAATATTCAACGAACTAATAACCAGCCTATTCAAACTATTCCAGAAAAAAGAGAAGAAGGGAACACTTCCAAACTCATTCTACAAGGCCAATTTACCTTGATACCAAAACCCGACAAAGACACATCAAAAAATGAAAACTACAGGCTATATCTATGATGAAAAGTGATGCAAAAATCCTCAACAAAATATGAGCAACCCTAATTCAACAATAAATTTAAAAGATCATTCATCATGACAAAGTGGGATTTATACCAGGGACACAACAATGGTTCCACATACACAAATCAATTGATGTGATACATCATGCCAACAAAAAGAAAGACAACAATCGTATGATCATTTTTATTGATGTTGAAAAAGTATTTGACAAAATTCAACATCCTTTTATGATAAAAACCCTCAAAAAACTGAGGAACATACCTCAACATAATAAAAGCCGTATACGATAGAACCACAGCTAATATCATACTCAATGGGAAAAAATAAAAGCCTTTCTTCTAAGATCTGAAACACAACAAGGTTGCCCACTGTCACCACTGTTTCTCAACATCATACCAGAAGTCCTTACTAGAGCAAAGAGACAAGAGAAAGAAATAAAGATCATTCACTTTGGAAAGAAAGAAGTCAAATTGTCATTGTTTGTAGATGATATGATATTATATTTGGAAAAACCTAGAGTCCACCAAAAAATTATTAGAACTTACAGACAAATTAAGTAGTTGCAGGATACAAAATCAATGTGCCAAAATCAGTAGCATTTCTATATGCCAACAGTGAACAATCTGAAAAATAAATCAAAAAGTAAGCCTGTTTACAATAGCCATAAATGAAAGTAAATACCTAGAAATTACTCAAAGAAGTGAAGGATCTCTATAATGGAAATTATAAAACACAGATGAAAGAAACTGAAGAGAAAACATACACAAAAAAGATATTCCTTTTCATGGATTGAAATAATCAATATTGTTCAAATGTTGTCCATACTACCCTAAGCAATCTATGGATTCAATGTATCCCTATCAAAATACCAATGACATTCCTTAACAGAAATAGAATAAATAATTCTAAAACTTATATGGTACCACAAAAGACCCAGAATAACCAAAACTATCCCAAGCAAAAACAACAAAATTGGAGGAATTACATTACCTGACTGCAAATTATACTACAGAGCTGTAGGAATCAAAACAGCATGGTACTGGTATAAGAATATTACATAGGCCAGGAGCAGTGGCTCATACCTGTAATCCCTGCACTTTGGGAGGCCAAGGTGGGTGGATCACCTGTGGTCAGGAATTGGAGACCAGCCTGGCCAAAATGGTGAAAACCTATCTCTATTAAAAATACAAAAAGTAGCTGGGCATGGTGGTGGGCACCTGTAATCCCAGCTACTCAGGAGACCGAGGCAGGAAAATTGCTTGAACCCAGGAGGCAGAGGTTGTGGTGAGCCGAGATCGTGCCATTACACTCCAGGCTGGGCAACAAGAGCAAAACTCCATCTCAAAAAAAAAAAAAAAAAAAAAGTTCATAGACCAATAGAACAGAATGAATAACCCAGAAACAAATCCACACACACAGTGAACTCATTTTCAACAAAAATGGCAATAACATATACTGGGAAAAAGGTAGTTCAATTGACAGTGCTGGAAAAACTGGATATCCATATGCAGAAAAATGAAACTAGACCCCTATCTCTTGCCATATAGAAAAATCAAATCAAAATAGATTAAATACTTAAATCTAAGACCTCAAACTATAAGTCTACTACAAGGAAACACTGGGGAAACTCTTCAGGACATTGATCTGGGCAAAATTTTCTTGAGTAATACTCCACAAACACAGCCAACCAAAGTAAAAATTGATAAATGGGATCACATAAAGTTAAAATGCTTATGCACAGCAAAGGAAGCAATCAACAAAGACACAACTTACAGAATAGGAGAAAATATTTACAAACTACTCATCTGATAAGGGGTTAATGAACAGAATATATAAGGAGCTCAAACAACTCTGTACAAGAAAATCTAATAATCAGATTTTCAAATGGGACAAATATTTGCATAGACATTTCTCAAAAGCAGACATACAAATGGCAAACAGGCATATGAAAAGGTGGTCAGCATTATTCATCATCAGAGAAATGCAAATCAAAACTACAATGAAATATCATCTCACCCTAGTTAAAATGGCTTATATCCAAAGACAGCCAAAAAAAAAAATGCTGGCAAGTATGTGAAGAAAACGAAACCCTCATTCACTGTTGGTGAAAATTTAAATTACAACCGCTATGGAAGACAGTTTGGAGGTTCCTCAAAAAATGAAGCATAGAGCTACTGTATTGCATACTCTTGCTGCTGAGTATATACCTGAGTGAAAGAAAATCAGTAAACCAAAGAGATATCTGCACTCTTGTGTTTGGTGTAATACTGTTCACAAAGCTAAGATTTGGAAGCCACGTAAGAGTCCATCAAGATGAATGGATATAGAAAACATAGTACTTATACACAGTGGAGTACTATTCAGCCATAAAACAAGAAAGAGATCTGTCATTTGCAACAACATGGATGGAACTGGAGATAATTATGCTAAGTGAAATAAGCCAGGCACAGAAAGACAAACATGACATGTTCTCACCTATTTGTGCGATCTAAAAATCAAAAAGATTGAACTCATGGAAATAGGAGTAGAACGGTAGTCTTCAGAGACTCGGAAGGGTAGTGGGTGATGGGGGAGGAGGGTAGGTAGGGATAGTTAATGGGTACGAAAATATAGTAAGATGAATAATACCTAGTATTTGATAGTACAACAGAATGGCTATAGTCAGTAATAATTTAATTGTACATTTAAAAATAACCGGCCGGGCGCGGTGGCTCAAGCCTGTAATCCCAGCACTTTGGGAGGCCGAGACGGGCGGATCACGAGGTCAGGAGATCGAGACTATCCTGGCTAACACAGTGAAACCCCGTCTCTACTAAAAAATACAAAAAACGAGCCAGGCGAGGTGGCGGGCGCCTGTAGTCCCAGCTACTTGGGAGGCTGAGGCAGGAGAATGGCGTAAACCCGGGAGGCAGGGCTTGCAGTGAGCTGAGATCCGGCCACTGCACTCCAGCCTGGGTGACAGAGCGAGACTCCATCTCAAAAAAAAAAAAAAAAAAAAAACCAAAAGGGTTCAGTTGGACTGTCTGTAACATAAAGGATAAATGCTTGAGGAGATGGATGCCCCATTTTACATGATGTGCTTATTTCACATTGTATGCCTGTATCAACACATCTCATGTACCACATAACTATATATACTTACTATGTACCCATAAAAATTAATATAAATGTGTTTTTAAATAACTTAATTGCACATATTAAAACAACTTAAAGAATATAATTGGCTTGTTTTAACACAAATGATAAATGCTTGTGGTGATGGATACCCCATTTAACTGTTCTGATTATTACACATTGCATGCCTATATAAAAATATCTCATGTAACCCATAAATATATATACATACTATGTACTCACGGAAGTTAAATATTTTTTAAAAACTTGGTACTGTGGAACAAAATATTAAATATGTATGAGAGGAAGAGTTTTAATGTCACTTCCTTGGCTGTAATTTAACTCTGAGAAAACAATTTTAGTTTGCTTCTGAACAAAAGAATCTCTCATGGGTTATTAGGTTCGATTAACAGTGCTAAGGCTAATCTATCGATATTTAATGTGTCAAATGCTCCAGCATTCAGAGTTCCTTTTCCACCCTTTCCTCAAATCTTCCACTTATATACCCTATTAAATCTACATGGATTTTAACTATCATCAAGAAACTAACCATAATTGTATTATAGTCAGAAAAATAATCCTTAGAGACAGGTTTTTAGAATAATAACTATTGGTGCTCATCAACTAATTAAATAATGTCTGGAATATTTTATTTTAAGAAATGCAGTGTAGTGGGGATATGTCCCACAGAAGCGTCCTATAGCTAAACATTGATCTTTTATTACCATAACATTTTGTCTTAGAGGACTTGGGTCTTTTATTTTTTAGTATACTACAACAACACAAATTTATTGTCTTATAGTTCTGGGGTCAGAAGTCTGAAATGCGCTTTACTAACTAAATTCAAGGTGTCAACAGGATTCACTTCCTTCCAGAGGCTCTTGGGGATAATCCATTTCCTTACCTTTTCTACTTTCTAGAGGTTGCTTGTATTCCTTGCTTCATGGCCCTTCTTCCATGCTTAAAGCCAGCAATCTCATCACATTGCCACATCTCTTTCTTTGACTCTCCTGCCTCCCTCTTTCTTCTAAAATGATCTTTGCGATTACAAAGCACCAACCCAGATAATGTTGTAGTAAGAGCTGTTATTCCTGTTTTATAAGTAGGAAAGTGCCACTCAGAGAGCCCTTGCTATTTCCAGTGTCCCATTTATTCCTCTTAAGAAGAGTGAATAACGTAATAATCCGCATTCATTCTAGATTTCATTTTTGTTCTTTTTAAATTAACCAATTATTTATTTTTAACTGACAAATAAAAATCGAATAGGTTTATCATGTACAACATGATGTTTTCAAATATGCATAAATTGCAGAATTGTTCAATTGAGCTAATTAACATATGTGTTACATCACATGTTTATATCATCTTTTGGAATGAGAACACTTAAAATCTTCTCCCTTAGCAATTTTCAAGAATATAATACACTGTTATTAAGTACAGTCACCATGCTATATAATAGATATTTGAACTTATTTCACCTATCCAACCAGAATTTTCAGGGCATAAGTCTTTACTTAAAATAGAACTACTGTTTACTAAAGGTTATCTTATTATAATATCTCTCCCTAAATGAAGAGTAATATATGATGACTGTCAACTGTCTCTCTTCAAGAAAGACACATTTATTCTCTATTTCAGGAAAAACACTGCACCCCCATATCTTTTGGGGTGGTTATTTATCTTTCGGAGACACACAGCTCTAATATTAAATACTGTCTTACTGAATTATTAGAAAACAGGTCTTCATAGCTTATGCTTACTGCAGTAAATTCCTAATTTCATAAAGGGAGGAAACTATTTCCTATGTGAAAAAGCACAGCAGAATTTAGACCAAAGAGATTCCAAGTTCTGTTAGCAAATAAAGCTCCCAGAAATCCAAATAATAAGACTGATGTTTTACAAGCTATATATCAATATACTCTATGTTACTCAGTAATCTTAACATTAATTACAACTAACTAAGAACTATTGTAAGCTTAAGTAAAGGAAAAGGTCTCTCAAAAAATGACTACAAATAAAATATTCTGGTTGTAAAACTCACAGCATTGTCAGGGGTCTAACTTTGCTTTAAAATGTATTTTAAGGATAATATAAAATATTTTATGCTAGGAATGTATGAACTGAATGAGACACCTGCTTAGATGAGAAAATATTTTGATATACTCGTTTTGTTCTAGTTTGTCAATTGTTTATTTGTTAATTGTTACAGAAAATACATATGTTCAATTCCAGTTCTAACTGTGTCACTGAATAAAAAAAAAAAAAAAACCTGTAATTCAGTTTGTAGTTCAATAAAAATAATAATGATGCTTTGGGGGATTGAACCTTGCAAATTAATAATGTTGACTGAGTTTTTAGTTCATTATTTGGTTTAGTTCAAATCCTTATTTTAGCTATTAGCAAAAGGCTAATGACTAAATTATAGCACTGCAAAAAAAAATTTTATTTTTTACATATAATGTGTATCTTTTATTTTTACAGATTTGGGGAGTACAAGTGAAGTTCTGATACATGGATATATTGCAGAGTAGTGAAGTCTGGGCTTTTAGTGTAACCATCACACAAATACTATACATTATACTCAAAAGGTAATTTCTCATCCCTCGCCCACCTCCCAGTCATTTTTCTACCTTTTGGAGTCTCCAATATCTATTATTCCACTCTGTCCATGTGTACTAATGTGTGTGTTAGATTAAGCATACCATCCTTCCATATTGTGTTAATTTTCAATTTATTTCTTCCTTATATTCCATATCTAATGAAACTGCCCTAAAATTAACATATACAATAAATATGCTACATATGATTTATCCTGAAGGATCTGATGATATTATTATATGACATGACTAGCTATACAACTTCAATGTTAGAAAAGATATCATCTAAAAATAAAGATAAATGCCCTGTCCATTGTGAAACTATCA
Organism: Colobus angolensis palliatus; assembly: GCF_000951035.1. Taxonomy (NCBI): domain Eukaryota; kingdom Metazoa; phylum Chordata; class Mammalia; order Primates; family Cercopithecidae; genus Colobus; species Colobus angolensis. The sequence continues at coordinate 792,527 of NW_012119633.1, read as the reverse complement.
TATGTTGCCTAGGCAAGAAAATCATTGAAAATGACAAGAAACATGTCAATCAAAATATAGCCATTAAAAGTACTTAAATAGATTGATAATCCATACAGTGCTAAAAGAATGACAATAAGCAGAGTATTTTCTAAATTACAAGTTTAAGGAAGGTCATAATTCTTGCCCCATGGGGACCTACATGTGAAGACTCTTTATCACTTTTTTGCAATACTGTGCCCATAAGCACCCATCAATTTTGCTGTCCAGAACTCTGTTTCAATCCAAATAAGATTAACAGTGCTGCAGCAGAATATCAATGAAATATCTAACTGAGAGCATGTGTCAGGATAGAAACAAACAGTTTAGGTAAGAAACAGATTGCTAAATTTTCATTCTGATGGTTGGATATGGTAAATATTCATTGAATTAAAAAATATTTGCTGTTGATTAGCACTTATTACAGATCTAGTAGAATTCAGAAAATACACACACACACAGAGACACACATACACACACACACACATGTGTATACATATATTTCCACATTAGCAAAGTCTAGTAGAATGCATGGGACATGGCAAATCCTTAATCAGTAATTACTGAATGATGGAATAACGTATTCCCCTTTCATTTTCCACAACTAACTTGTTATAAATTTATTGTCATATCTCTTCTACCAACAGCGTTATATTGGGGACTGGAGGTTAGAATGAAAGACACTAAAATATGTCTTCATGTAACTACTAATACTTATCACTTTATACCTACCTTTCCTTTCCTGTGAACCAGGCGGGCTAGATAGAGAAGCAAGTCCTTAATTTCCAATATAGTAGACAATATCAAATTATAAGTGTCTTTTAGGCTTTGTTGGACTCTTCTAGAATTTGATAAGTAAAATTTTATATATATTTATGGTATACAATGTAATATTTTAAATATACATTGGGGACTGACTAAATCAATCTATTTAGCGTATATATCACCTCACATCCTTTTTTGTGGTGAGAACACTTAAAATCTCCTTCCTAAGAAATTTTCATATCTACAATATATTGTTAATAACTGTAGTCACCATGATGTACAATAGAAAACTTGAATGTATTCCATTGTCTAACTAATATTTTGTGTCCTTTTTCCGACATCGCCTCAATCCCCTCATCATCCAGCCTCTGGTAACCACTGTTTTACTCCTTGATTTTATGAATTTGACTTTTTCACACTCCATATATTAGTGAGATCATATAATATTTGTTTATCTGTGCCTGGCTTATTTCATTTCATATAATGTCCTCCATAATGTCATCTATGTTACTAAAAATGACAAGATTTCATTCTTTTTATGGTCAAAGATTATTATATTGTGTATATATACTACATTTTCTTTATCTATTAATCCACTTATAGACACTTAAGTTGATTCCACATTTGGCTATTGTGAATAATGCTACAATGAATTTGAGAGTGCAGTGTCCTTTTGACATATCAATTAATATCCTTTGGAGACATATACAACAGTGGGATTGTTGGATCATATGGCAGTTCTATTTTTAATTTTCTGAGGAACCTCCATACTGTTTTGCATAATGGCCGTACTAATTTACATTCCCACAGTAGGCTTTGTTGAACTTTGAATACAAGTCTTTAATATGCTGAAAAGATTTACTGATGGCAAATCTGACTTTGTTTTGTAGGCCTATAAATTTCTGGGAATAACATACTTGGAATCAGCACATAGAATGGTATTCTACTGACATCTTCACTGGAAATTCAGTGAGTTTCTCTCTTTAGCATGAAACTCAAGAAGAAATTGGAAGTACTCTCAGTATGCTTTTAATTGACACTACAATGAACAGAGCTTTTAACACCTTAAAAGAAGTTGCTGGAGTTAAATAAGAGGGATACAGTCTGGTAAAAATGGAATAAGAACCAATGATAGATGGTATACCAAGAAATAAATAAGATGAATAAAATGGAGATAGCTTTCTAAGCCACACACATATATATTCAAAGAGAGGAGCGCTCCGCAGTGATAGCTGACTACTTAAAACATTACTGTAGCATGCAATATTGTAAAACCAAATTTAAATCAATGACTTTATATATTTCATAATATTTTCTTTTTGCTCTATTCTGTTTTATTGCCTAAGCATTAATAAACTTAATCCAAAGTCATTCAATATTTACTATATATTTCTAGATTAAAATTTTGTCCAAATAGAATGTAGGATGGCTGCAGTAATTCTTTCAAATCATTTTCAGAAACAATTGGAATTTTCTTCTCAATTCTGGCAGCTGATAACATGAAACATAGGTAAGTTAGTGATAATGGTTTAGCTACATCCCCCACTCAAATCTCGTCTTGCATTGTAGTTCCTATAATTCCCCATGTATCATGGGAGGGACCCAGGGGAGAAAATTGAATTATGGGGGCATTTACCTCCATGCTGTTCTCATGGCAGTGAGTGAGTTCCATGAGATCTGATAACTTTACAAGGAGCTTTTTCCTCTTTGCTCTGCACTTCTCCTTGCTGCCACCATGGGAAGAAGAATGTATTTCCTTCCCCTTCCACCATGATTGCATGTTTCCTGAGGCCTCTCCAGCCCTGTGGAACTGTGAGTCAATTAAAGGTCTTTCCTTTATAAATTACTCAGTCTCGGGTATGTCTTTATTAGCAGTGTGAGAAAGAACTAATACAGTAAATTGGTACCCCGAGAGTGGGGTGCTGCTATAAGGCCACCTGGAAATGTGGAAGCAACATTGGAACCAGGTAACAGGAAGAGGTTGTAAAAGTTTGGAGGGTTCAGAAGAATACAGAAAAATGTGGGAAAGTTTGGAACTTTCTAAAGACTTGGAGGGCTCAGAAGACAGGAAGATGGGGAAAGGTTTCGAACTTCCTAGAGACTTGTTGAATGGCTTTGACCAAAATGCTGATAGTGATATGAACAATGAAATCCAGGCTGAGTTGATCTCAGATAGAGATGAGAAACTTGTTAGGAAATGAAGCAAAGGTGACTCTTGTATGCTTTAGGAAAGAGACTGGCAGCATGTTGCCCCTGCCCTAGATATCTGTGGAACTGTGAACTTGAGAGAGATTATTTGGGGTATTTGATGGAAGAAATTTCTAAGTAGCAAAGCATTCAAGAGGTGACTTGAGTGCTGTTAAAGGCATTCCATTTTATAAGGGAAGCAGGGCATAAAAGTTCAAAAAATTTGCAGCCTGACAATGTGATAGAAAAGAAAAACTCATTTTCTGAGAAGAGAGTCAATCTGGCTGCAGAAATTTGTATAACTAATGAGAAGCTGAATTTTAATCACCAAAACATTGGGGAAAATGTCTCCATAGCATGTCAGAGGCCTTCTTGGCAGCCACTCCCATCTCAGGCTTGGAGACCTAGGAGGAAAAAATGGTTTTGTTGCCCAGGTCCAGGGTCCTTGTGCTGTGTGCAGCCTGGGGATTTGGTGTGCTCTATTCCAGCCACTCCAGCCATGGCTGAAAGGAGCCAACTTAGAGCTGGGGCCATGGCTTCAGAGGGTGCAAGCCTCAAGGCTTGGCAGCTTCCATGTGGTGTTGAGCCTATGAGTGCACAGAAGTTAAGATTTGAGATTTGGGAACCTCCTCCTAGATTTCAGAGGGTGTATGGAAATGCCTAGATACCCAGGCAGAAGTTTACTGCAGGAGCAGGGCTGTCATGGACAACCTCTGCTAGAGCAGTGCAGAAGGGAAATATGGAGTCAGAGCCCCCACAGAGAGTCCCTACTGGGCCACTGCTTCGTGGAGCTGTGAAAAGAGGGCCACCATCCTCCAGACCCCAGAATGGTAGATCCACTGGCAGCTTGTACTGTTCACCTGGAAAAGCCACAGACACTCAATGCCAGCCCATGAAAGCAGCTGGGAAGGAGGCTGTGCCCTACAAAATCACAGGGGTGGAGCTGCTCAAGACCATAGTAACCCACCTTTTGCATCAGCATGACCTGGATGTGAGACATGGAGTCAAAGAAGATCATTTTGAAGCTTTAAAATTTCACTGCCCCACTGGATTTCGGACTTACATGGGTCCTGTAACCCCTTTGTTTTGGTCAATTTTTCCCATTTGGAATGGCTGTGTTTACCCAATACCTATACCCTCCTTGTATCTAAGAAGTAACTAGCTTGCTTTTTATTTTATAGGCTCATAGGTGAAAGGGACTTGCTTTGTCGCAGATGAGACTTTGGACTGTGGATGTCTAGGGTAATGCTGAAATGAGTTAAGACTTTGGGGGACTGTTGGGAAGGGTGATTGGTTCTGAAGTGGGAGGACCTGAGATTCAGAGGGGCCAGGGGCAGAATGATACGGTTTGGCTCTGTGTCCCCACCCAAATCTCATGTTGTATTGTACTCCCACAATTCCTGTATGTTATGGGAGGGA
>NW_012119633.1:770459-788088 GCF_000951035.1 Colobus angolensis palliatus | reverse complement strand
GGTTTGGCTCTGTGTCCCCACCCAAATCTCATGTTGTATTGTACTCCCACAATTCCTGTATGTTATGGGAGGGAACCAATGGGAGATAACTTGAATCATGGGGGCTGTTTACCCCATACTGTTCTCATAGTAGTGAATTGAATAAGTCTTACAAAGTCTGATGGTTTTATTGGGAGTTTCCGCTTTTGCATCTCTCTCATTTTCCCTTGCTGCCACCATGTAAGAAGTACCTTTTACCTCCCACCATGATTCTGAGGCCTCCCTAGTCACATTGAACTGTAAATCTAATTAAACCTGTTTTTCCTCAGTCTCAGGTATGTCTTTATCAGCAGCATGAAAATGAACTAATACAGTACCTTTCCCACTTTTGTTATCCAAACATTCATACATGTAGCCTGCTAGGTTTGCATGTAGATTGTACAGCTATGAAAAATCACATAGCATATTCTTGAACCCCTGCAATCTTCTTGCCAAAAAGTAGCAAAATAAAGTGAGTCTCTCAGAGTTTTCATGATTACATTGAAGAGTCATGATATAGAAAATCAATAGCATACAGGCAAAACAAACACGTTATCCATATTTTTAATCTACTATACAGAGAACTCCAACTGCGAGACTCTTCAGGTCATCCATTTTGAAAAAGCATAAAAAACAAATATATTAATGCAAACCTTCTACTATGATTAAAAAGAGGGATCCCTTTTTAATGTAATAAATACTCTGAACCATCTTTTGAAAGCCATTAAGGCTCAAGGTAGGACATAGAAGACCTGAGTCATAAACTTGATATTCCACAACACTATATATACATCTTTTCCAGATTGTCAAAATTCCACTCAATTTCATTGTATGTGGTGCCCCTTACTCCAAAGAGCCTCTAAGTAGCTGCCATAGGCTATGGTATCTGGATGTGACCTCGACTACTTAGGAATGTCGAAAGTTCAAAGCTCTAGTCTTGGCTACTTCAGGTATCTAAACATGATATGGTGAGCACGTCAGGCTCCTTTCAAAGATACGCTGCTGGAAACATGAAAATATTCCAGACTGTATCAAGACAAAGGGTTTGCAAAAAAATTAAAAGTAGCTCGTCTGTTTTTTTGGACATGAGCATTCATGTAAATATCTGTCCCTACTTCTTTTTTTGTTTGTTTTGAAAGGATAGAAGAGTGCCAAGTTTAACAAAAATTCCCATTTGTGAATTAAAATTTAGGGTAATTTTATGACATTATCAGACACTTTGCTATTTTTGCATTTGTCCCTGAATTTTAAGATTCACTGTATTTTAAATTTAATTCAATATTTTAACTACTGTTAAAAATACTGGCATGGAAAAGCAGAAAGAAAAGTCACTAATATTCTTTCTTACAGAGAGAAAAAGAAAACTAAATTTTAACATTATTTAGTTTTGAATTATGAGTTGTAGAAAATTGGTACTTAGGAAAAATGTATAATACTGAGTTCAGTTCTGTTCTTTTCTTAGTAGTATATATTTATTTTTTTACTGAGCGACTGACTTTCAGTCATTTTTCTTCTGTGTAAGTCTTCCTGTTTTTAGCAGCTGAAAGTTACTCATCCTTTTATGATATCTATACCTATTACCTCAGATATTTTTCTACACCTATCTTTTTTGAATATTTATTTTTTATTTATTTGGTTTTTTTAAAATTTTACTTTAAGTTCTGGGATACATGTGCAGAACATGCAGGTTTGTTACATAGGTATACATGCACCATGGTGGTTTGCTGCACCTATCAACCCATCATCTAGGTTTTAAGCCCCACATGCATTAGGTATTTGTCCTAATGCTCTTCCTTCCCTTGCCCCACATCCCCCAACAGGCCCTAGTATGTGATGCTCCCCTCCTTGTGTCCATGTGTTTTCATCGTTCAACTCCCACTTATGAGTGAGAACATACAGTGTTTAGTTTTCTGTTCCCTTGTTAGTTTGCTGAGAATAATGGCTTCCAGCTTCATCCATGTCCCTACAAAGGACATGAACTCATTCTTTTTCATGTCTGCATAGTATTCCATGGTGTATATGTGCCACGCTTTCTTTATCTAGTCTATGATTGATGAGCATATGGGTTGGTTCCAAGTCTTTGCTATTGTGAATAATGCCACAGTAAACATATGTGTTTGTGTGTCTTTATAGTAGAATGATTTATAATCCTTTGGGTATATACCCAGTAATGGGATTACTGGGTCAAATTCCTCATTCTAGATCCTTGAGGAGTTGCCACACTGTCTTCTACAATGGTTGAACTACTTCAAACTCCCACTAACAGTGTAAATACATTCATATTTCTTCATATCCTCTCCAGCATCTGTTGTTTCCTGACTTTTTAATGATCGCCATTCTAACAGGCATGAGATGGTATCTCATTGTGGTTTTGATTTGCATTTTTCTAACAACCAGTGTTGATAAGGTTTTTTTCATGTTTGTTGGCCGCATAATTGTCTTCTTTTGAGAAGTGTATGTTCATACCCTTCATCCACTTTTTGATGGAGTTATTTTTTTCTTGTAAATTTAAGTTCCTCATAGATTCTGAATGTTAAACATTTGTCATATGGAAAGAATGCAAAAATTTTCTCCCCTTCTTTAGGTTGCCTGTTCATTCTAATGATAGTCTCTTTTGCTGTGCAGAAGCTCTTTAGTTTGTCCAGATCCCATTTGTCAATTTTGGCTTTTGTTGTGATTGATTTTGGTGTTTTAGTCATGCGTCTTTGCCCATGCCTCTGTCCTGAATGGTATTGCCCAGGTTTTCTTCTAGGGTTTTTATGATTTGGGCTTTTTCATTTAAGTCTTTAACCCATCTTGAGTTAATTTTTGTATAAGATGTAAGGAAGGGGTCCAGTTTCAGTTTTCTGCATATGGCTAGCCAGTTTTACCAGCATCATTTATTAAATAGAGAATCCTTTCCGCATTGCTTGTTTTTGTCAGATTTGTCAAAAATCAGGTGGTTGTAGATGTTCCACACCTATCTTAAGGCATTTACATTTCTTATTTTTTATTTGAATAATCAATATATAAGCTTATGAATTATTTCTCCTACTAGATTAATCAATGGACAAGCAGAAACTAAATCTGTGCCTACATATATTCTCATGATTTTTAGTACAGTTTTTTCAATATCATCTTATACAAGAAAATATAATAATACATACATAATAGGTTGAAAGATAGTTAACCTCTTTCTCAAAGTACAATAATTAACAGGAATGTTCAGGGAATTGGATATTATGGTTAGTTTCTATCATAGTGCTTTGCAATCAGAATCTGTTCCAAAATTTCAATTTATATTATGCTCAAAGCCCTGAGGTTTACTATCTTCACAAAATATGTTAGAACAATTTCCTACTTTTATAAATTTAAATTTAAAAATAAAATAGGATCTTTATCACATGACCAGAGACTTTGCTATAACTTAGTGTCATAACTGTGAATATAACTAACCATTGTGCCATTCTAGAGATGCAGACGGAAAAGAAAATGGAAAGAAATGTGCACTGATCCCAAGATGCTTCTTGTATTGCTTTATCTTGCCATGTCTTCCTCAAAGGTAGGTGTAACTCCTGAGAGAAATTTGTATACTCGAGGATCTAAAATAGTTGTTTTCCAATTAGTCATGGTTTTGTTGTACCATTACCAACAATTCCTACCTGCTCTGAAGAATGAGCAAGGCATTCAAACACCAAATATATATTATGCAAAGATATATATAACCATTGTGATAGGAAACAGCCTGTACTGATGATTAGGTATTCTGCAATTCTCCATGGTAATTGTGGACTCCTGCAATTATTTGCAAAAAGGAATGAAGAACATGTAATTAGATGAACAATACATGTACAAGACCTCTTGCCCCTGCCAACTGTAAAATTTTACTCATTTCAATAGGAAAATTTTACTGGTACCTACTGATTTTCAAATTTTAGTTTTTTATTATCTACTATTCATTTTCCATCATCATTTGCATTTATTTCACTGTATGCATTCTGCTTTGCACAATGTAATGCAAAAACAACTAAAACATAATTCCCAAGGAAGGAATATCTAGCCTAACAATAATATTTGTTTTATACAAAAATGCATCAAAGAGAAATATAAAGAAACTCTTCAGTTCAGAGTGAGCAATAAGGTGCTGTCCTTATATGATATTTATAGTTTAATCTGTTATATCATCCTTCTCTTTTATTCTGTATCTTATAGCACATTTTTTTATCATTAAGATTTTCAAGTAAATAAAAAATCAACAATGGTTTTCTGTATCCAAGTGTAGATGGTAACCCTTCAGTGACATTTCTCTGTTGATAGTTTCCTTTAATTTGTGCAGAAAGTTTCGGGTCAAGGTTCTGCTGATACATTCCAAAACAATTATCTTTTTGCTAAGAAGTTGTGAGCCTATAATATTTTTTCCATAGGTAACAGAGAAAATATACCCAATGAATAAGACACCAAAGCTTTGAAAACGTAGATGTCAAAAGCAAATTAGGCCTGTGATGATATGAACTTCAAAAAAAATCAAATACAATACTTCTTCTACGAATTTGTAATAGCATATCAGAAAGCAAAGAATAAGATAAACATTTTTCTGCTTGTTTTTTGCCTTCACAGCACCTCCATTTTTATATGCTTTTAGATGGTCACATTTTGCTGACATTTACAAACACTTCATGTTGATTTTACATGGGTCACATCAATCATCTATACAGTTTCAATGACACTTTGTTAAATCAACTGTCATGAAAGATTTATAGAGAATTTGATAAAAGTAAAGAAGATGTAGTTTAGCTTTTAAAGATGCATTATCCCTTTTCTGAGGTGTAATATCACTTCTAAAACATCATTAAGCTTTTCTAACAATAAGTAAATAAAGAAAAAAATCCCTTTCTGCCACACTTTTATTTACATAACATTCTTCTTCTTCCAAACATTGGTAGTAAAGTCTGAATGAGAATCCAACCCCCAATTCAATAGTCTTTGGATGTAAGGTTTGTATATTGATCCTATTTTGTTGAACATTACACATAAGTTAACAGCATTCAGAATGTATTCACTAAAGAATAATTAAATAATTATGATTGCTCAATCAATATATGCTAATAAGTGCTTATCTCAAACACTCGAATTCTTGTATCCTGAATTGGGTGATATATAATGATGAACATGCACAAATTATTCCTCACACATGATCAAGTCATTCAAGGAAAGGGAGGTTACTAAAAGACTACACTGGAATTCATGGGTTTTTAAAACATAAATAGGTACAGTGTGAGGCCATTTAATTCAGTGTTAAGATAGCAGCAGCTTTAAGCATTTCAGTGAGTTTATTGTTTGGTATTTCATGAAGTTAAAAATAGGTTTTCCTTTGAGCTACACTTGTAAAGAGTCAGTCTCTATCAATTTGTGCAAGGCAAGCAATAATAAGGCCATGTTGCAATTATGTTAGCAATTATACACATCATTGTATTGGGAATAGGCAGTAAGGGTTTTGTTAACATCATGGATCTCACTTTTTTAAATTTTACATATGAATTTCTTGAAAATTACTAATTTGAATACAGTTTTTCAGATTGTGACACTATTCTAGTCCCACTTGTAAGTTTCCTTGCTTAATGCACTACCTACTGCTAAATATAGGCTATTTCCCTTGCTGTAATTTCTTGAAAAAATTTAGTCTTTTAGATCGCTGAGTTTTGTTGGTCATAAAAGGAGAATACACTCTAGTAATGAATAATTCTTACTCTAAAAATTATAGACCTTTATATTTAAAATAGCTAATTTTATATGCTATATATGTTAGAATCAAAGAGTATAAGTTCTCACTACAGGATCTTGCATATAATTGCATATTTATTCACGTTTAAAGTATGTATTGTTTATATTTTTAAAAATGAAATTTGACCTGTAGTATAATCAAATATATGTTTTAAAAGTAATCTCTATTACAATAGAATTTAATTCTACAAATAATAAGAGTATATGAAACATTTTTTGTGAAAGAATGTTCAAAGAAAACGTATTCTAAACATAACATGCATAATTCATTTACACATAGCATTTTGAAATTTAGTATTCTTATGTAGATAAAAGAGGCTTCTATGCTGAAATAACTTATAGAAATCTTTTTCTATTTCAGAGGCCACATTTTTTTCCAAAATATTTGCTAAAATTATTGTCACACCTTCTAATCTAATAATTATGTTTCTGTTAAACTTTTTATTAAGAAATCACAGTAATTTCTACCATGTTCTATTCAAGTAAAAGAAGGCTAAGGTTTTCAGTTTTTGATCGCTCTTCCATTTTTAAGTAACTAATATCACTTGTTATAAAACTAGGAGAAACAATTCTTTGTTGTTAATATAAATGGGGGAGCAAACTAGATGTTCAAATTAAGTCTTTATTAGCAATTTACTTGTGGAAACACATTTTGAAGATCACTGACTGGACAATTTCATAGTAGTTTAGCAGTAAGCAATTAATAATATAATAAAAAGCATAATAATCCTATAAAAAGTCAAGAGCCCATTAATGGCATTACTTTTATTTTATCAAAGAGAATTTGAGCAAAGAAGCTTCATTTTGGGAATAGAAATGCTAAACACTCTACTTAACAGCAACAGTCTGCACACGTACTAACGTTTTAGCGCTGTTTGCATTACAAAATTATTGCCATGCTAACCATTAGATTTGGTAAACTGAAAACTTACAGGCCTCTCATCCCCTAAGTAAAAATAAACATTATCCAAGAAAATAGAGGTGACAAAGAAGAAATAAGACAATTCTAATTATCTTTAATATTTACAAGTTGTTTACCAAGTTAAAGGTCATTTACTACATTAGTTTGTCATACAAACTTAGAAGTTAGTAAAATACATTTGAATCCCCATGCATCCAAATGAGCAAACAGATAAAGCCTAAAACATGGTTCCAGGTACATACTGGGTGCCCAAAGGTTGTGTTTAAATAACTGAAAGGATTCTGTCTGATAACATTTTAAAGCAACAAAGTTCTTGCAAAAGTATAATTAACCCTTTTGTAAATTGCTTTTGAGAAGGATCCAAGAGCCTTCTAATGGTCTTCAACTGCTCTTGCAGCTTCTATAAATATCTGTCCCAATGCACAACTTAGGCTTAACATGGAAATGAGTTTATCATAGGTTTACAAAATGTGATATAAAACAATAGAAGAGCAAAATAGAATGCTATGTTTTCATGTCTGAGGTGGAAAGAAAATGTTTATACTAAGAATGTTTACATAGCTTGAAACCGATTGTTTATTATTAAAAACATTTCTCTTGTTTTTAGTTTAAACTAGTTTAAGCTCTATTTTTTTCTTTAAAATTTAATAATGATTTTATTATACTTTAAGTTCTGGGGTACATGTGCAGAGCGTGCAGCTTTGTTACATAGGTATACACGTGCCCTGGTGGGTTGTTGCACCTATCAACCCGTCACCTACATTAGGTATTTCTCCTAATGCTATCCCTCCTCTAGCCCCCTACCCCTTGACAGGCCCTGGTATGTGATGTTCCCCTCCCTGTGTCCATGCATTCTCATTGTTCATCTTAAGCTCTTAAATCATAAGTAATGCCTCTGTATGACCAATTCTTCCCCAAATCGATTTAACCCTTATCCTCAAAGAATCTTTATAAATTTTTCCCTTTATTCTATATCTGTCACTTTTCATTATAAATTATTTGGTACATATTTGAACATAAAACCAATTTTCATAGCCCATTATGATAATGTCTTATTTACACAAACTGAGTGTTTAATGAGAACAAAGATGCTGTGTTATTTCATGACCATATCATCACTATTTGAAGTCAAGTAATGACTTAGTATTAAGTCCCATTAGGGATAATATTGTATCCTTTAGCATGCATCAAAAAACAGGCCTCATCCAAGACAAGTGTTCTCTTTTGTTATATTTTTTAAGTCCATTATCCCCTTCATTAATCACATTTTATCAGCTCCTGACACCGGGGAAGCAGCTTTAGTTTCCAGATAGCGTGTTACCTTTTCACATTACTAACAGGGTCTTCATCTAGGACACAATTCCTATCATGAATGTCAAATTGAAGAATCACTTTTGACTTGAGGTTTTTGCCAACATTTACCTTTTTATTAGAAACTTTACCATGAAAAATATGATGCAAAGAGTATGAACCATGAAATTTTCCTATAAGTAAAAGCGATCGGATGATTCAATTCTAAGTTTAGACTCAAAGAAGATAAAAAGAGCAATGAGTAAGAAAGTTGGTCTAAAAGCAAAATTTGCCTTCATGTTTCTTCTCAATCAAATTTCCCAAAACAATCTAGAATTGACTAACATATAGTCACTAAATGAAGTGCACTATTGTATTTAAACTTGACCACTGTATTGTTTCATATTTCATTCATGTATCGTAAATATTTCCCGGGACTATCTTCTTTAGAGATCTGTCAGCCCCCAAGCAAATACACACGGGTAAAAAACTTTCAATATTCCCTTGCCAGACTAAGCCTTAAAAAGTCAGTTTCAGAACTTTTGTACTTGCTGTTCCCTCTACCTAAAGCACTCATTATTATTGTTTTTTGTTTGTTTATTTGTTTTTTTTTTTTTTTTTTTTTTTTGAGACAGAGTCTCACTCTGTTGCCCAGGCTGGAGTGCAGTGGCGCGATCTCAGCTCACTGTAAGCTTTGCCTCCCGGGTTCGCACCATTCTCCTACCTCAGCCTCCCAAGTAGCTGGGACTACAGGTGCCCGCCACCACGCCTGGTTAATTTTTTGGATTTTTAGTAGAGACGGGGTTTCACCGTGTTAGCCAGTATGGTTTCGATCTCCTGACCTCGTGATCCACCCAAAGTGCTGGTATTACAGGCGTGAGCTACCTCGCCAGGCCCTGAAGCACTCATTATTTAGATTACTTGCCCATGCATCTACTCAGGCTCAAGTACCACTTTATTAGAAAGGACTGACCACCAAATTTGAAAGAACATCCCAAATTCATTCTCATTCCTCCCTCGACTTTATTTTTCTTCATAGTGCTTATTTCATAAAGATTTATTTCATTTGCTTTCTCATTGTCTGTCATTTGCAACTATAATGTGTAGTTTTGCTTTATTCATTATTGCATTCCTCAGGCCTAAAACAAAACCTAGGATGTAAGTTTTCAATAAATATTTTGTGAATTAGTAAATTAATAAAGTTCAACATAGTAAGTTGTATTTAGTGGCACATACACACACTGCATTTAAATTCACACAATAATAGAATTTAAATTGTGAGATTCATGTGGGTGACTTTGCCCCTAAAGCCTAGCTACTCTAAATCAGTCATAACTAGGCAGAGTTAGTCTTATAAAAGGTAACAGCTCATTTTACTTTCTCTTGGTCTGCCTGAGGTAACAGGCTATGTAATACTCTTCTCCCTACTATGTAATACTCTGGTCCCTACAATAGCTGTTACTTAAAGAACTGTTATCCATCCTTCTTACACAGAATTCCTTGAGTCTTACAGGCTGCTGTGATGACTCATTCTTACTGCTTCTTCTTTTTTTTCATAAGCCTTGGGCTTCCTCTTCATCAAATCAGTGAGACAACTCCTTAGCCCCACCCTCATATCGTATTCCATAGGTGTAGAAGACAATGACATTAGAACTACACTTGACTACACCTAGGCATGTCACAGTCAACTGTAGAATATTAAAGATAAAGAAAAATGTTGATAGAGGTCAGATTAAAAAGAGAAACATGAGACATAAAAGAAAACAAAGATGCAAATTACATCAATCTCCTCCTAAGAAACAATGCAAGCAAGAAGAGAGTGGAGTGGAATATTTGACATATTGAGAAAACAAAAACAAAAACACCAACCTAGAATTATGTATCCTATCAATTTCTCCTTCAAAACTAAATTTTAAAGTGAAGGAGAAATACTTTCTCAGACAAAAAACAATGAGCTACAATGAGGGAAATTGTTGCCAGTAGATCTTCCTTACAAAAACAAACAAACAAAAAAAGAGAAGTTTACCATAAAGAAAGAAAATGATATAGGTCAAAAATTCAGATCTACATAAAGAAAAAAAAAGAACCTTACGGAAGGGATAAATGAAAGTGATTTTTAAAAATTTTCTCTACTTTTATTTGATCTAATGAATAACAGTTTTTGCAAAATAATAATAACATACTTGATTATTAAAACATATATATTATAAGTGAAATTAATGACAGCAATGATAAAAGGGAGAGAAAAAAGGAATTAGGAATATTTTGTTGTTGCAAGATAATTACACTACCTGTGACATGATATAGTGTTATTTCAAAAGTAGACTTGGATTAGTTTTAAATATATATGTCTAACTCTACTATAATCACTAAAGAATAATAAAAAAGTATAATTGATATGTTAAGAAAACAGGAAAGAGAATGATAAAAAATGTTCAGTTAAAACAACAGAAGGCCTGGGGCCAAGATGGCTGATTAGAAGCAGCTGCTGTCCACAGCGCTCACAGAGAAAAGTGAAAGGGGCAAGTGAATTCAGCATCTTCAACTGAAATATCCAGGTTCTCACATTGAAACTCACTAGGCAAACAACTTCACCCACGGAGAACAAAGAAAAGCAGGGTGGGGCGAAGGCCCACCCAGCAGTGGCATGGAGCCAAAGGAACTTCCAGCCCCAGTCAAGGAAGTGGTGAGTGATTGTACCAGGGAAACCATGCTTCTCCCATGGATCTTTGCAACCCGCAGATCAGGAGATTCCCTCATGAGCCCATGCCATCAGGGCCTTTGGTCTGACACACAGAGCTATGTGGAGTCTCAGCAGAGCAGCCGCGAAGACATGCAGAGACACCCAGGAGTTTAATATACTCTGGCCCTGGGATGCCCATCTGTTGATATCCCTATAAAGGAGGCTGTATCCAGGGAGTCAAGCAGCATTGTTCTGTGGGCCCCACTTCCACAGCACCTCAAAAGTTAAGATTCACTGGCTTGGAAATCCAGCCACCCAGTGGCAATAGGCTGGAGTCTGCCTGAGAGAAAACCAAGTTCCCAGGGAAAGGGGTGGCCACCATCTCTGTGGTTCAGTAAACTCATCCATTCCAGCCTGCTGGCTTTACAAAATCCAAACAGTCTGGAGGAGGAAGGGTCCCCCACAATGCAGCACAGCTGCTTTGCCAGATTGTGGCCAGACTGCTTCTTTAAGTGGGACCCCAATCTATTCCTCTTCACTGGGCTGGGACCCTCTGAGGGGGCTTCAACCACTCCAGCAAGGATTATATGAACAGAGCTCTGATCTCACCCTGGGACAGAGTTCCAGGGAGAGGGGCGGCCACCATCGCTGCAGTTCTGTGAACTCAACTGTTCTACTTTGCGAGCTTTGGAGAGTTCAAGTGGTCCAGAAGAGAAAGAATCCCCCCAACGCGACATAGCACACCTGCTCTACCAGAAAACTGCCAGACTGCTTCTTTAAGCAGGTCCCTGATCCCATTTCGGCTGACTGGGCGAGACCTCCAAAAATGGGTTGCCAGGCACCTCCTACAAGTGCATTCAAGCTGGCAACAGGTCAGTACTGCCCTGGGACAAAGCTTCCAGAGGAAGGAACAGGCTTCCATCTTTGCTCGTTCACAGCCTTCTGTGGTGAACACCTCCAGGTACAGGAAAAAAATGAGGCAACTGGGGTCTCGAGTGGACCCCCAGCAAACCACAGCAGCCATGGTGAAGAGTGGTCTGACAGTGAAAAGAAAAACAAACAAAGAGAAAACAACAACAAAGAAGTCCCCACAAAAACCCCATTCGAAGTTCAGAAAACTAAAAGATTGAAGGCAGATAAGCCCACAAAGATGTGAAATGATCAATACAAAAATGCTGAAAATTCAAAAAATCAGAGTGCCTCTTCTCCTTCAAACGACTGTAGCACCTGTCCAGCAAGGGCACAGAACTGGGCTGAGGCTGAGATGGCTGAATACACAGAATTAGGCTTTAGAAGGTGGATAATAACAAACTTCACTGAGCTAAAGGAGCATGTTGTAACCCAATGCAAAAACACTAAGAATCATGACAAATAATACAGGAGCTGATAGCCAGAATAGCCAGTTTAGAGAAGAATATAACCAACCCTGATAGAGCTAAAAAGCAGACAAAAACTTCACAATGCAATCACAAGTACCAATAGCAAAAGAGACAGAGGAAAAAATCTCAGAACTTGAAGACTATCTTTCTGAAATAAGACAGACAAGAATACAAAATAAAGAATGACAAGAAATGACAAAACCTTTGAGAAACATAGGATTGTGTAATGAAACCAAACCTATGACTGATTGGGGTACCTGAAAGAGATGGGGAGAAAGGAAGCAAATTAGAAAACATACTCCAGAATATCATCCAGAAGAACTTCCCCAACATAGCAAGACAGGCTAACAATAAAATTCAGGAACTGTGGAAACCCAGGAAGATACTCCATGAGAAGGTCCACCCCAAGAAACATAATTATCAGATTCTCTGAGGTCAAAATGAAAGAAAAAATGTTAATGACAGCCAGGGAGAAAGTTCAGGTCACCTAAAATTAGAAGCCCATCAGAATGTCAGCAGACCTCTCAGCAGATATCCTACTGAGATGGAATATCTTCCTGGGTTTCCACAGTTCCTGAAGAGATTGGGGGCCACTCTTCAAAGTTTTTAAAGAAAAAAGTTTCTAACCTGGAATTTCGTATTTAGACAAACTAAGTTTCACAAGCAAAGGTGAAAAAAGATCCTTTTCAGATAAGCAAATTCTGAAAGAATTCATCACCACCAGACCTGCTTTGCAAGAGATCCTGAAGGAAGCACTAAATATGGGAAAGAAAATACATTATCAGCCATTACAGAAACACACTGCTGTCCACAGACAAGTGACACTATGAAGCAATTACATAAACAAGTCTGCAAAATAACCAGCTAGCATCATGATGACAAAATCAAATTCACACATAACAATACTAACTGTAGAAGTACATGAGCTAATTGTCCCAATTAAATAACACAGAGCAGCAATGTGGATAAAGAACCAAGACCCATTGGTATGCTATCTTCAAGATACCCATCTCACCTGCAAAGATACACATAGGCTCAAAATAAAGAAATAAAGGAAAATTTACCAAGCAAATGGAAAACAGAAAAAAACAGGAGTTACCATCATAGTTTCTTACAAAACAGACTTTAAACCAACAAAGATAAAAAAAAAAAAAAGACAAACAGGGACATTATCTAATGGTGAAAAATTCAATTCAACAAGTAGAGCTAACTACCCTAAATATATATGCACCCAATACATAAGTACACAGATTCCAAAAGCAAGTTTTTAGACACCTACAAAAAGACTTATACTCCCTCACAATAATAGTGGAAGATGTTAAAATCCCACTGATAATATATGATAGACCAATTAGACAGAAAATTAACAAAGATATTCAGGGCCTAAACTCGGCTCTGGATGAAGTGGCCCTGATATCGACAGAACTCTCCACCCAAAACCAGCAAAATATACAGTATTCTTCTAATTGCCTCATGGCACTTAATCTAAATATAGTTACATAATCTAAAGTAAAACAGTCCTGAGCAAATGCAAATAAACTGAGATCATAGCAAACAGTCTTTCAGACCACAGCAAAATCAAATTAGAACTCAAGATTAAAGAATTCACTCAACACCACACAACTACATGGAAATCGAACAACCTGCTCCTGAATGACTCTGGGGTAAATAATGAAATTAAGGCAGGAATCAAGAAGCTCTTTGAAACTAATGAGAACAAACAGGTAACATACCAGAATCTCTGGGATGCAGCTAAAAAAGTGTTAAGAGGGAAATTTATAGCAGTGAATGCCCACATCAGAAAGCTAGAAAGATCTCAAGTTAACAACCTAACATCACAACTAAAAGAATTAGAGAACTAGCGCAAACAAACCCAACAGCTAGAAGAAGGCAAGAAATAACCAAGATCAGAGCTGAACTGAAGGACATAGAGACACAAAAAAACCCTTCAAAGAAATCAGTGAATCTAGAAGCTGGTTTTTTGAAAAAATTAATAAAACAGATATACCACTAGCTAGACTAATAAAGAAAAAAGAGAGAAGAAGCAAACACAATCAGAAATGATAAAGGGGATCACCACTTACTCCACAGAAATGAAAACAACCATCACAGAATACTATAAACATCTCTGTGCCAATAAACTAGAAAATGTAGAAGAAATGAATAAATTTCTGAACACATACACCCTCCCAAAAATGTACTAGGAAGAAAATGAATCACTGAATAGACAAATAGCGAGTTCTGAAATTGAGGCAGTAATAACTAGCCTACCAACCAAAAAAGGCCCAGAATCAGACAGAATCACAGCCGAACTCTACCAGAGGTACCAACAGCTGGTACCATTTCTACTGAAACTATTCCAAAAAATTGAAAGGGAAGGATTCCTCCCTAACTCATTCTATCAGGCCAGAACCATCCTGATACCAAAACTTGGCAGAAATACAACAAAATATAATACTCAGGTCAATATGCTTGATGAATATTGATGCAAAAATTCTTAATAAAATACTGGTGGACCAAATGCAGCCATCAAAAAGCTCATCCACCATAATCAAGAAAGCTTTATCTCTGGGACACAAAGCTAGTTTCACATATGCAAATCAATAAATATGATTCGTGACATAAAGAGAGCTAAAGACAAAAACTACATAATTATCTCAATAGCTGCAGAAAACACTTTTGATAAAATTCAACATCCCTTTATGTTAAAAACTCTAAATAAACTAGATAATGAAGGAACATACTTCAAAATAGTAAGAGCCATTTGTAGCATATATATAAGGAGAAGCTGGAGGCATTCCCCTTAAAACCAGTACAAGACAAGGATGTCCTCTCTCACAACTTTTATTGAACATAGTATTGGAAGTTCTGGACAGAGCAAACAGACAAGAGAAAGAAATAAAGAGCATCCCAATAGGAAGAGGGGAACTAAATTATCTTTGTATGCAGATGACATGATCCTAGTGAATAACCTCTTTAAAAAGAACTACAAACCACTGCTCGAAAAAATCAGAGATGACACAAACAAATGGAAAAACATTCCATGTTCATGGATAGGAAGAATCAATATTGTGAAAATGGCCAAACTGCCCAAAGTTACTTATAGATTCATATATATTTTCATTAAACTATCATTGACCTTCTTCACAGAATTAGAAAAAAAACTTTTAAAACTCATATGGGACCAAAAAAGAGCCCCCAAAGCCCAGACAATCCTAAACAAAAAGAACTAATCTGGAGGCATCATGCTACCTGACTTCAAACTATGCTACAAGTCCACAATAACCAAAACAGCCTGGCACTAGTACAAGAAATGAAACATAGACCAATGGAACAGAATAGAGAACTCAAAAGTAAGATGGCACACCTACAACCATCTGATCTTCAACAAACCTGACAAAAATAAGCAACGGAGAAAGAATTCCCTATTTAATAAATGGTGCTGGAAAAACTGGCTAGCCATATGCAGAAAATTGAAACCAGGTCCCTTCCTTACACCTTATACAAAAATTAATTAAAGATGGACTAAAAACTCAAATGTAAAACCTAAATCCCTGGAAGAAAATCTAGGCAATAATATTCACAACATAGGCACAGGTAACTATTTCATTAAAAAAACACCAAAAGCCATTGCAATGAAGAAAAATTTACAAATTGGATCTAATTAAACTAAAGAGTTTCTGCATAGTGAAAGAAACTATCATGAGAGCGAACAGACAATCTACAGAATAAGAGAAAATGTTTGCAATCTATCCATTTGACAAAGGTCTAATATCTAGAGTCTACAAAAAACTTAAACAAATTATTTACAAGAAAAAAACAACCCCATGAAAAAGTTGGCAAAGGACATGAAAAGACACTTATCAAAGAAGACATACATATGGTCAACAAACATATTTTTAAAAGCTCAACATCTCTGATCAATAGAGAAATACAAATCAAAACCACAGTGAGATATCATCTCATGCCAGTCAGAATGGCAATTATTAAAAAGTCAAAAAATAACAGGTTCCGGTGAGCTTGTGGAGGAAAAGGAACCCTTTTATACTGTTATTGGGAGTGTAAATTATTTCAACCATGTGGAAGACAGTGTGGCAATTCCCCAAAGACCTAGAACTTGGAATACCATTTGACCCAGCAATCCCATGACTGGGTACATACCCAAAGGAATATAAATCCTTCTATCATAAAGATATATGCACACGTATGTTCATTACAGCACTATTCACAATAGCAAAGACATGGAATCAACCTAAATCCCCATCAGTGATAGACTGGATAAAGCAAATGTGGTACATATACACCATGGAATACTATGTTGCCACAGAAAGAAATGAGATCATGTCCTTTGCAGGGACATGGATGGATTTGGAAGCCATTATCCCCCACAAACTAATGCAGGATGAGAAAACCAGACTGCATGTTCTCACTTATAAGTGGGAGCTGAATAATAAGAACTCATGGACGTATGATGGGAACAACATACATTGGGGCCTGTTGCTGAGGGGCGTGAGGGATGGAAAGCATCAGAAAGAATAGCTAATGAATATCAGGCTTAATACCTAAGTGATGTAATGATCTGTGCAGCAAAACACCATAGCACACGTTTTCCTGTGTACCAAACCTACACATCCTACACATGTACCCCAGAACTTAAATAAAAGTTGAAGAAAAAAAAAAAACATAAAAGGGAGATACTAAAGGAAGTTCTTCAAACTGAAGGAAAAATACATTAATGAGTAACCTGAAATCATTTGAAAGTATAAAATTCACTGGTAAAAGAATATATACATAGACAAGTTAAGAATACTCTAACACAGAAACAATGGTGAGTGAAGCACATATCATAAGTATGAAAGTAAAAAGACAAAACTGTTAAAAATAATAATTACAATAATTTGTTAAGTTATATGCAATATAAACAGATATAAATTATGATGCCAAAGATTCAAGCTGGGTGAAGTAGTAGGGTTAAAATATAGAAACTTTTTATTAATGTGATCAAAGTAAAACTGTTCCCAGCTTAAAATGCCCTGGTATATCTATAAGATGTTTTTATAAGCCTCCTGGTAACAACGAGCAAAATCTTGTAATACATATGCTAAAATAAAAAGCAATAAATCAAAATATACTACTAGAGAAAATCACTTAACTACAAAGGAAGACAATAAGAGATGAAGAAAGGAAGAAATTATCTCTAAGAAAACTAGAAAACAATTTTTAAAATAGCAGTAATATGTCCTTACCTTTCAATAATGTCCTTGAACATAAATGGATTAAATTATCCACTTAAAAGATATAGAGTGGCTGAATGAATAATGAAACAAGACTCAATTATATGTTTCTTATAAAAAACTGACTTAGTAGATAAGGACAAACATAGCCTGAAAGTAAAGGAATAAAAAAAGACATCCCACGCAAACAGAAACCAAAAGAGAGGAGGAGCTATACTTATAGCATGTAACTTAGACTTTAAAATGAAGTGTGTGTGTGTGTGTGTATGTGTGTTGGTGTATGTGTGTGTGTGTGTATACACCACATTTTCTTTATCCATTAATCTGTTCATGAACACAAGTT
>NW_012119633.1:767550-770409 GCF_000951035.1 Colobus angolensis palliatus | reverse complement strand
ATTGTATGGAACTGCAAAAGACCCCAAATAGCCAAAGCAAGCTTAAGCAAAAAGAAAAAAGCTGGAGTCATCACACTATCTGACTTCCAAATATATTACAAAGTTATAGTAACCAAAACAGCATGGTACTGGCATAAAAACAGACGCATAGACCAATGGGACAAAAAAGAGAGCCCAAAAATAAATCCATGCATGCCCAGACATATATCCATGTGTTTACAACCTACTGATTCTTCACAAAGGTGGCAAGGACACACGATGGAGAAATGACCATCTCTTCCACAAATACTGCTGAGAAAGCTGGATATCCACTTGCAGAGGAATAAAGTTAGAAGTCCTTTATCTCTTGGCATATAGAAAATAATCAACTGAAAATGGATGAAAGACATAAATATAAAACCTGAAATGAAAAAAAAAACTCCCAGAGGAAAACATAGGGGAGATGCTTCATGACATCAATCTGGGCAAAATTTTTTTGGATAAAACTCCAAAAGAATAAGCTACAAAAGCAAAAAGAAACAAATGGGATTTCAACAAACTTAAAAGTTGCCGCACAGCAAAAGAAACAACCACAATAAAAACCATATCGAGATAAAAAAAGTAATTACATAATGATAAAGGTATTAATTCAGCAAGAGAATATAATAATCATAAATATATACACACCCAACATTGGGGCACATAAATATATAAAACAAATATTCATAGTTCTTAAGGGAGAAATTGACTGCAATACAATTCTGGTAGGGGATATCAACGTCTCACTTACAGAAACTGACTGATCATCCACACAGAAAACCAACAAAGAAACATTGTATTTAATCAGCATTCAAATCCAAATGGACCTAAGTGAAATTTATACAATAAACAGCTGCAGAATACACAACCTTCTCAACTGCGTATGTAACATTCCCTAGGGTAGATCATATATTATGCCACAAATCAAGTCTTAACATATTTAAGGGATTGAAATTTTATCAAATTATTTCTTACCACAATGATATAACACTAGAAATCAGTGATAGAAGAAACTTTGAAACTTCTACGAATACATGAAAATTTGTTAAAATGCTCATTAAAAACCAAAAGTTTAATTAAGAAATTTGATGAAATTTTAAAAATTTATTGAGAAAAGTGAAATTTGAAACACAGCATACCAAATCCTTTGGGATACATCAAAAGCAATTCTAAGAGTAAAGTTTATAGTAATAAACCATTGCTTCAAAAAATGGAAATATCTCAAATAAGCAATGTATCTTTGCACCTCAAAAACTATAAAAGCAAGAATGAATTAAACCCAAAATTAATAGAATAAAAAATCATAGAAGAAATAAATGAAATAAAAGATAAAAGAACACAAAAGATCAACAAAATGCAGAGTTGGTATTATGAAAAGGTAAACAAAATCAACAAACCATTATCCACACCAAGGGAAAAAGAGAGAAAACTCAAATAAACAAAACCAGAGATGAAAAAGGAGATATTACAACTAATATCACAGAAGTATAAAAGAACTATTGTGAACAATTATACACCAACAAATTGGATAAATTCCTGTACTCATACAACCTACCAAGGTTGAATCATAAAGAAACAGAAAATTTCAACAAACCAATAATAAGTTTGTGATTGAATCAGTAATAAAAAGTTTACAATCAGAGAAAAGCCCAGGACCTCATGACTTAACTGTTGAATTCTACCAAACATATAAGGTAGAATTGGCTACATATGATGGCTCAAGCCTGTAGTCCTAGCCTATTGGGAGGCCAAGGCAGGAGAAGTGCTTGAGACCAGGAGTTTGAGATCAGCCTGGGCCACATAGCAAGACCCTGTCTCTACAAAAAAAAATTTATTTGCCAGTTATGGTGGTGTGTGCCTACGAAACTACAGGCAAATATCCCTAATATGCATAAATGTAAAAATCCCCAACAAAATACTAGCAAAGTGAATTTAACAGCACATTAAAAGTATTAGTCACCACAATTAAGTTGGATTCATCCTAGGCATGCAAGTATGTTTCAATATATGCAAATTGATAAACATGATAAATCTCATTAACACAATGTAGGACAAAGATCATATGATAATTTCAGTTGGTGCAGAAAAACATTTGAAAAAATTGAGAATAACTCCAAACACACTAGGATTACAAGGAACACACCTGAAGATAATAAAGACCATATGTGACAAACCTGTAGTTAACATCATACTCAATGGCGAAAAGTTGAAGGCTTTCCATATAAGACCTGGAAAAAGACAAGGATCCCCACTTTCATCACTTCTTTTTCAACACAGTACTATCCCTAACCAGGGAAACTAGACCAGAAAAAAAAAATAAATTCATTCAAATTGGATAAGTAGAAGTTAAACTGTTCATGTTTACAGAAAGTATAATCTTTTATGTAGGAAACCCAAGAGACTCCACTGAAAAACTATTCAAACTAATAAATGATTTCAGCAAAGTTGCAGAATACAAAATTAAAGTAAATAAACCATAGTATTTCTATAAATAGTGAAATATCAATAGGTACAAAAAATAAAATATTTAAGAAAAAATTTAATCAATGGGTACAAAGATCTCTACACTGAAAATGATAAAAAAATTGATGAAAGATATTGAAGAAGGCACAAATAAATGGAAGAACATTCTGTGATTATGAATTGAACTAATTAATATTGTAAAAATCTCAATATTATGGATTCAATGCAATCTCTGTCAAAATACCAATGACATTTCTTATGGAAATAGAAAAAAATTCTAAAAATTGTATGGAACTGCAAAAGACCCCAAATAGCCAAAGCAAGCTTAAGCAAAAAGAAAAAAGCTGGAGTCATCACACTATCTGACTTCCAAATATA
>NW_012119633.1:759257-763635 GCF_000951035.1 Colobus angolensis palliatus | reverse complement strand
GCTGACGAGTTGATGGGTGCAGCACACCAACATGGCACAAGTATACATATGTAACAAACCTGCACGTTATGCACATGTACCCTAAAACTTAAAGTAAAATAATAATAAAAAAATAATAAAAAAGAATTTTTAAATTCCAAAAAAATAAGACAATAGCAAAAAAAAAAAAAAATACACACACACACACACAGATATGACTTAAAAATGCGCAAAAGACTTGAAAAGACATTTCTCAAAAGAAGACACAAGAATGGTCAACAGGCAGGGAAAAAAAAAAAAAAGTTCTGCATCATTCACCATGATGGAAATGGAAATCAAAGCCATGATGAGCTATCACCTCACCCAAATTCTAGTGGCCATTATCAAAAAGACAAAAAATATGGCTGGATGCCGTGACTCATGCCTGTAATCCCAGGACTTTGGGAAGCTGAAATAGAAGGATCCCTTAAGGCCAAAAGTTTGAGACCAGCCTGTGTGACATAGCAAATTTCCATCTCCACAACAAAACTTATAAAACATAACTGGGCATGGTGGCATATGCCTATAATACCAGTCACTCAAGAGGCTGAGGCAGGATAATCACTTGAGCCCCAGAGTTTGATCACACCACTGAACTCTAGCCTGAACAACATAGCAAGACCTTGTCACTAATAAATAAATAAATAAATATATATATATAATGTATAATACATATATACATAATGTATAATACATATATATATAATTTTTAAACCAGGAGTAGCAAATGCTGGTGTAGATGTGAAAAAAGAACTCATGCACTGTTGGTGGAAATGAAAATTAATACAGTCATTATGAAAAATAATATGGAACTTCCTCAAATAATTTAAAATGAAATTATCATATGATCCAGCAATCTCACTCCTAGGTGTATACCCAAAGGAAATAAAATCAGTATATCAAAGAGGTGTCTGCATTCCCATGTTTATTACAGCAAAATTCACAATAGCCAAGATATGGAATCAACTTGTGTTCATGAACAGATTAATGGATAAAGAAAATGTGGTGTATACACACACACACACATACACCAACACACATACACACACACACACACACAATGGAATACTTTTCAGTCATAAAAAAGGAGCAAAATCTTGTCATTTGCAACAACATGGATGAACCTGGAGGGCATTATGTTAAGTTAAACCAGACATAGAAAGACAATCTTCACCTGTTCTCACTCATCTGTGGCACCTAAAAATCAAAAACGTTGAACCAATGTAGATACAGAGGGAAATGATGGTTACCAGAAGCTGGGAAGGGCACTGGGGAGGAGGGAGAAAAGTGGAGATGTTTAATGAATATAACAACATAGTTACATAGAATGAATAAGATCTAATATTTGATAGCACCACAATGTAATTAGAGTCAACAGTAATCTACTGTACATTTTTAAATAACTAAAATAGCACAATCTGCCTGTGTCAGAATATCTCATGCACCCTATAAATATATACAACTACTATTTACTCATACAAAATAAAAAGTAAAGAGGTTGGTCTCATAGAAGCAGAGAGTAGAATAGTGGTTCCCATCATCTAGGAAATGATGTGAGGGAGAGGTTGATCAACAGGTACAACATTACAACATTACAGTTACGTAAGAGGGATAATCTCTGGTGTTCTATTGCACAGGGGAGTAATTACACAGGGTTCTATTACACAGGGTTCTATTGCACAGGGGAGTAATTACATAAGGAGACTACAATTAGCAATATTGTATTACAAATTTCAAAATAGCTGGAAGAGAAGATTTTTAATGTTCTTGCCCCAAAGAAATGATAAATATATGAGGCAATATATAAGTTAAATATCCTGCATTGATTTTTACAGAAAACTCTAAAAATGAATAGCTGCACCAAAATAAAAGAAACACACACAAATACACACAAAGCAGAAAAAGGAGGGAAGGCAAAAATAAGAACAAAGAACAAGGGCAATGAATTAAAAATAGTAACAAATATGGTAGATGTGTATCCAATTTCAGTGGTCTAGATACATCAATTAAAGAAGAAAAATTGTCAGAATGGATCAAAATACAAGGTCCAACTATACCTTGCCAACAAATTCCATTTTAAATATAAATATGCATACAAATTAAAAGTAAAGGGATGGATAAGTTACACCATGCTAGCACAAATCAAAAGAAAGCTTGAGATGCCATATTAATTTTATTCCAGGGAGACTTTAGTGTAAGGAAATTTATCAGAAATAAAGAGGGCCATTACAAAATAAGAGAGGAGTCAATTTTCCAAAAAGACACAAACAACCTTAAAATATATGCCACAGAGTATCAAAATGTGAGGCAAAACTGACAGAAATTCAAGAATAAATAGGTGAATCAACTATTAGAGCAGGAGACTTTAACACCCATCTATCAGATGTGGACAGATCTAGCAGGCAGAAAGTCAGTAAGGACACAGTTGAATTCAATGAAATCGTCAATCAACTGGATATAATCTACTTCTGTAGATTACTTAATCCAGCAACAGCAAATTACACATTCTTCTCAAGTTCACTGGGAACATTCCCTAAGATAGACCACAGTTTGGGCCATAAAAAAACACTTCAACAATTTTAAAAGAACGGAAATTATACAAGGTCTGTTCTCAGACCACAATGGAATTAAACAGAAATCAGTAACAGAAAGATTGCTAGAAATCCCCAAAATACTTGGAGATTAAACACACTTCTAAATAGCACAAGGGTCAAAGAAGAAGTTTCCATGGAAATTTAAAAATATTTTGTACTAAACAAAAATAAAAATACAACTATTCAAAATGTATGAGATGCAGAAAAAACTGTGCTTAGAAGGAAATTTACAGCATTCAAGGCATAAATTAGAAATGAAGAAAAATATAAAATTAATAGTCTAATCTTCTACCTTAGGAAACTAAAAAAAGGAAAAGCAAATTAAATCCAAAGTGAGCAGAAGAAAAGAAAAATCAGAGTGGAATATTGGATAGCCACATACAGAAGAATGAAATCGAGCCCTTATCTCACATGGTATACAAAAATCAACTCAAGCTAAATTAAAGACTCAAATGTGAGACCAAAAGCTATAAAGCTACTAGAAAATATGGAGAAAACACTTCAGAATCCTGATGTAGGCAAATATTTTATGGCTAAAACCTCAAAAGCAGAGACAACAAAAACAAAAATAGACAAATGGGATGATCTTAAACTAAAATAACTTATTCACAGCCAAGGAAACAACCAACACAATGGAGAAATACCCTATTGAATGGGAGAAAATATTTGCAAAGTATTCATTCAACAAGGGACTGAAATCCAGAATACACAAGGAACTCAAACAACTCAATAGTAAAAAGTAATAATAAAGATTTCATTAAAAAGTGGGCAAAGAAAATGAAGAGACATTCCTCAAAAGAAGACATACAAATGGCCAATGGGTATATGAAAAAATGTCCAACATCATTAATCATCAGGGAAGTCCAATTCAAAACCACAATGAGATATCATCTTGCCCTGGTTAGAATAGCCATTATTAAAAAGTCAAAAGGTGGGGAGGAGCAAGATGGCCGAATAGGAACAGCTCCAGTTTCCAGCTCCCAGCATGAGTGACACAGAAGACAGGTGATTTCTGCATTTTCAACTGAGGTATTGGGTTTGTCTCACTAGGGAGTGCCGGACAATCGGTGCTGGTCAGGTGCTGCAGCCCGAACAGCGAGCGCTGAAGCAGGGCGAGGCATTCCCTCACCTGGGAAGCACAAGGGGGAAGGGAATCCCTTTTCCTTGCCAGGGGAACTGAGACACACAACACCTGGAAAATCGGGTAACTCCCACCCCCATACTGCGCTTTAAGCAAACGGGCACACCAGGAGATTATATCCCACATCTGGCCAGGAGGGTCCCATGCCCACGGAGCCTTCCTCATTGCTAGCACAGCAGTCTGCAATCTAACTGCAAGGCAGCACCAAGGCTGGGGGAGGGGCGCCCACCATTGCTGAGGCTTAAGTAGGTAAACAAAGCCCTGGGAAGATCAAACCGGGTGGAGCTCACAGCAGCTCAAGGAGGCCCGCCTGTCTCTGTAGACTCCACCTCTGGGGACAGGGCACGGCTAAACAACAACAACAAAAACAACAACAACAAAGCAGCAGAAACCTCTGCAGATGCAAACGACTCTCTCTGACAGCTTTGAAGAGAGCAGTGGATCTCCCAACACAGAGGGTGAGATCTGAGAAGGGACAGACTGCCTGCTCAGGTGGGTCCCTGACCCCTGAGTAGCCTAACTGGGAGACATCCTCCACTAGGGGCAGACAGACACCCCACACTTCACACGGTGGAGTACACCCCTGAGAGGAAGCTTCCAAAGTAAGAATCAGACAGGTACACTC
>NW_012119633.1:714778-754322 GCF_000951035.1 Colobus angolensis palliatus | reverse complement strand
ATGGGGAGGGGGGAGGCAGGAGGGATTGCATTGGGAGTTACACCTGATGTAAATGACGAGTTGATGGGTGCTGACAAGTTGATGGGTGCAGCACACCAACATGGCACAAGTATACATATGTAACAAACCTGTGCTTTATGCACATGTACCCTAGAACTTAATGTATAATAAAAAATAAAAAGAAAAAGAAAAAAGAAAAAAAAGTCAAAAAATAACAGATGCTAGCAAGGATGTGAAGAGAAATATATTCTTATTCACTGTTGGTAGGTATGGAAATTTGTACAGCCACCATGGAAAACATTATGGAAACTTCTAAAACAAACTAAAAATTAAAAAATGCAAATCAAAACCACAATGAGACACCATCTCACACAGTCAGAATGGCTATTACTAAAAAGTCAAAAAATAACATGTGCTGGCAAGGTTGCAGAGAAAAGAGAAGGCTTATACACTATTGATGGGAGTGTGCATTGGTTCAACCATTGTGGAAGACAGTGTGGGACTTCCTCAAAAACCTAGAGACAGAAATACAATTTGATCCAGCAATTCCGTTACTGGGTATATACCCAAAGGAAGATAAATAGTTTTATCATAAAGACACATACATGCCTATGTTCATTGCAACACGATTCACAATAGCAAATACATGGAATCAACCTAAATGCCCATCACTGATAGGGTAAAGAAAATGTGGCACCCATACACTGTAGAATACTATTCAACCATAAAAAACAATGAGATCAGGCCAAATGAGGTATCTCACATCTGTAATTCCAGCACTTTGGGAGGCTGAGGTGGGCGGATCCAGCACTTTGGGAGGCCGAGGTGGGCGGATCACCTGAGGTTGGCCAACAGGGCAAAACCCCATCTCTACTAAAACCCCATCGCTACTAAAAATACAAAAAAATATTAGCCGGGCGTGATGGCGGAGGCCTGTAATCCCAGCTCCTTGGGAGGCTGAGGCAGGAGAATCAGTTGAACCCCGGAGGTGGAGGTTGCAGTGAGGCAAGATCACGCCATTGCACTCCAGCCAGGGCAACAAGAGTGAAACTCTGTCTCAAAAAAACAAACAAACAAACAAACAAACAAACAACAACAAAAAGAAAACACGAGATCATGTCCTTTACAGAAACATGGATGGAGCTGGAGGCCATTATCCTAAGCAAACTAATGCAGGAACAGAAAACCAAATACCACATGTTCTCACTTGTAAGTGGGAGCTAAATGATAAGAACTTGTGGACACAAAGAGGGGAACAACACACCCTGGAGCCTTTTGGAGGGTACAGGGTAGGAGGAGGGAGAGACTCAGAAAAAAGCAAAAACAAAAAGACTATTGGGTACTAGGCTTTGTACCTGGGTGATGAAATAATCTGCACAACAAACCCCCAGGACATGAGTTTACATATATAACAAATCTGCACATTTACCCTTGAACCTAAAATAAAAGTAAAAAGAAAAAAAAACACAAATAAAATAAAAATAAAATTGAATATATCAAAGCTTCAAAAAACAAAAATAAAAATACCAGTAATCCCACAACTGGTTATTTATCCAAAAGAAAAGAAACTGGTGTAGCAAAGCAATATCTGCACTCATAGGTTAATTGCAGCACTACTCAAAATAGTAAAGATATGGAATTGACCTGCCTATCAATAAATTCATGGATAAAGAAAGTATGGTATATATACACAATGGAATATTATTGGCCGTTAAAAATGAAATCATGCCATTAGTAGCAACAGAGAAAGAACTGGAGGTCATTATGTTAAGTAAAATAAGCCAGACACAAGAAAATAAATATCTCATGTTTTTCCTCATAGTGTGGGAAGTTAAAAAGTAGATCTCATGAAAGTAGAGAATAGAATGGTAAAAGATACCAGAGGCTAGGAAGGTTGAGTAGGTTGGCAGGAGGAATGGATAGAGATTGGTCAATGGGAACAAGCACACAGTTAGATAGAATGTATATGTTTTAATAAAACGTAGAGTGACCGTAGTTAGCAACAATGTATTGCGTATTTCTAAGTAGCTGGAAGAGAGATCTTGAAATGTACCTGACACATAGAAATAATAAATATCAATGTAGTGGATACCCTAAATAGCCCAACGTAATCATTACAACTTCTATGCATGTAACAGTATGTACCCATAAGTATGTAAAATATGTTGTATGAATAAAAAAATTAGTGTGGAAATCAATGAAGTTGAAAACAAGTCAATAGAGAAAAACAAGGGATGGAAAAGCTGGTTCTGAAATAGAGTAATAAAATCAATAAGCCTCTAGCCAGGATACCTAAGAAAAAAAGAGAGAAGACACCAATCACTAATGTCAGAAATAAAAGAGGGGACAACACTACAGATTGCATGGACAATATAAGGATAATATATGAATATATATGAATATTATGAACAACTCTATGCTCACAATTTGATAATTTAAATGAAATGGACCAGTTCCTTGAAAGACACATCTACCAAATTTCATAGAAGTAGACACTTTGAAAAGGCCTGTATCTATTTTTAAAAATTAATCAATAAACAATAATCTTCCAAAATAAAAAGCATGACACCCAGATTTGTACACTGGTTAATTCTACCAAACATTTAAGAAAGAAATTGTACCAATTCTCTATAATATTTTCTTAAAGGTAGAATCAAAGAAAATACTTCCTAACTCACACTATGAGACTAGCATTAACCGGATACCAAAACTAAAGACGTCGCAAGAAAAAAACCACAGTCCAAATCTGTCAACAAAATATCATCAAAGTAAATGAAACAATGTATAAAATAATTACACAACATAACCAAGTGGAATTTATTCCAGTTATGCAAATCTCATTCAACTTGTGAAAACCAATTATCACAGTCCATCACCTCAACAGGCTAAAAAAGAAAACTATGTTAGTTCTATTCATACCTGTGTTTGATATATATCACCACCTTAGGTAGAAAAAAAATGTGCCTGGTTTCAGTTCCACTTTTGCCACAGGAGTTTGATCTTGAACAAGATGAAAACAAATGTGGAACACTATTGAAGAGTCTCAGTTATGCCCTTGAATTAAAATGGTAGTTGATCAAAGTTTCCTTATAACTTCAAATTTTTAATAGAGATTTCCAGATTTACGGTATAGTCCTGGGGAGGTCTATAATTGAACAAACTGCTCGTATTTCATAATACATTATAAACTAATAAAGTGTTAATTAATGAATTATAGATCTCCCTCAGAGAAATTGCAGAAGATATTTGTACTAAAATATCGTGGGATATATTTACTAGTACATCAAATTCAGTTAGAAATCAGTCAGTTCTTCTACAAATTATTATGAAATAAAGATATTCACAAATGCCACAAGTTTAGGGGAAACAGATTTCACTTATTTGGATCACTAATCCCTTGCTAAATCATAGCCATAACCTACTTAATGCTATTTTATACATGCTAACTGCCATTTATTTGTAAAAAGGGGAGACGGACTGCCTTACAAATGAATGCACACTCTCCCCCTGACATTTGTACCTAGCTTTCTATGAGTAGAATATATGCGTTAACACTCTACTAAATGCAGGCTCATTTACGTGCAATGCTACAAGATGGTAGGCTTTAGAAAGAATAGAAATTCAACCTTTAACCTAAATTTGCAACTCCATCTTCACTTAAAAATTTTTCCAAAATAGTCTCGATGTGGAGATTCCAAAGCAAAAAAATAAGCAGTTGTGAAATTTTTTTGAAATCAAACTTCATATGATTTTGAAAACCCAATAATACTGAATGGATAATAATATTTTAAGTCACATTTGCTTTGACTCAAATTTAAGTTTTAATATCTTATTATGTGATTTAAGTTTCTGCTAATGAACAAACAGAACTATTAAATTCAAATGAATATAAATTTGGAAATGCCCAGGTTTTCAGTATAAGCTGCTGATCATTACTGAAAGAATTTTATATTTAACCTAACTTGAAAACCTCGATGCTAAAAGTTCTTCATAAATATGGAAAGTAATTGCCACAACAGAAGCTAGGATCAAGAAGTTAGGTGTTTTTCCAAGATAAATAAAAATCATCAGATAATGAGTCCCAACTCATTTACCCACTGGCACTCCTTTTGTGTAGCCCTCTTTGAAAAATAAAATTTTCTCACCAAATTCTGTGACACTGTTTGAATATCTGCCCAAATCTCATGTTGAATTGCAATCCCCAGTGCTGGAGGTGGGGCCTAGTGGGCAGTGTTAGGGTCATGGGAGTAGATCCCTCATGGCTTGGTGCAGTGATGAGTGAGCTCTTACAAGATCTGGTCATCTAAAAGTAAGTGGCACTTCCCCCTCCCAACCCCAATCTCTCTCACTTTCTCCTGCTTTTGCTATGTGATGCGCCTGCTCTCTCTTTACCTTCTGCTATGATTATAAGCTTCCTGAGGCCTTCCCAAAAGCCGAGCAGATGTCAGCACCATGATTCCTGTATGGCCTTCACAACCATGAGCCAATTAAACTTATTTTCTCTAAAAATTACCCAGTCTCTGGTATTTCTTTATAGCAATGCAAGAATGGATTAATACAGTCTGTTTGAACAGAATTCAAGAAAAACAAAAAGAGTGGTGGAAAAAAGAGTCTTCTATGGATGTACACAAAAAGAGACAAAATGGGACTTGGTAATACATAATGAAGGTAGTTTAGGAGTTTTACAACTGTATCTTACTCTTGTCACATTACAAAATGAGTTTAAATAATGAAATGTTTCTATAATTTTATTTACATCACAAAAATAAGTGAATATACCATGAAAAGAGAAATGAACCATCAAGAGAAGTGAAATATTTTATTCTGAGATAGACTGAGAAAATATATAGCAACCAATCAACATGCCATAAGTGAAGAAATTAGCTTACATTTTAAAAAGACACACTTTTAAATGTAGGGATAAGATAATTAGATTGTTTGTAACACAAAGGATTGAGAGGATGGATACTCCATTCTCCATGCACTACATGCCCATATCAAAATATCTCATGTACCCCATAAATATATATAACAATGTACCAACAAAAATTTTTTTTAAAAAGTCAGCATAAAATAAAAATCGCTGTCTTTCCACATGCACACGTATGTTTATTGCGGCACTATTCACAATAGCAAAGACTTGGAATCAACCCAAATGTCCATCTGTGACAGACTGGATTAAGAAAATGTGGCACATATACACCATGGAATACTATGCAGCCATAAAAAAGGATGAGTTTGCGTCCTTTGTAGGGACATGGATGCAGCTGGAAACCATCATTCTTAGCAAACTATCACAAGAACAGAAAACCAAACGCCGCATGTTCTCACTCATAGGTGGGAACTGAACAATGAGATCACTTGGACTCGGGAAGGGGAACATCACACACTGGGGCCTATCATGGGGAGGGGGGAGGGGGGAGGGATTGCATTGGGGAGTTATACCTGATATAAATGATGAATTGATGGGTGCTGACGAGTTGATGGGTGCAGCACACCAACATGGCACAAGTATACATATGTAACAAACCTGCACGTTATGCACATGTACCCTAGAACTTAAAGTACAATAATAAAAAAAATAAAAAAAATCGCTGTCTTTCGTATATTTTTTAAAGCATTAACATCTAATGAATGAAATCCTCCTTGTTAAAAAGTATGTTTTTTTTTTCTCTCATACAGTTAAGATATTGATCAAAACATCAAAGACATTAAGGAATATCAAACTGCCTAGTACAGTCACAAATAATTAATGCCTTCATTTCTGTCATATTACTTGATGCTGTAGATTACCTTCTGTGAACACTGCATACCATTCACACAACAGTTCTCACAAAGATTTGGCTCAGGGATATGCCTGATAATGTTTGGCATTGCTTGGGCCTTCTCTGCTAAATACAATAAACTCCTGCTAATTTTTCTTCAACACTTGGGCCTTCTTTCTTACTGCAATAAACACCTGATAATCTGCCAACATGAAGAAATTAAGTAGAAGTTTAACTTCCTAGCCTAATTTTACATAACAGTGTAACTACCTAGCTACATAATTCCAAAATAAAGACATAAAATGTGAAATTCGACCATGTATTTCTTATCACAATTACAGTCTGGATGCTTCCTCCTGTCAAACTATCTGTAAAAGCTACCAATAATTTAAAAAACAAAGCTCCAGTTCCTTTTCTTTTCCTAACTATGCTCTAATTAAAGTTCTAGCTACCTGGCGTACTGCCTTGTATAAAGAAGAATGAAGAAAGAAGGAAGAAAAGAAATGTTACAAACATCCCCTAAATTACTGAGGATTACCTTTCTTTTTCTTGGGACTGGACATTATTTTGTTTGGACATATCCTAATACGTACCCTGGATAAATCTGAAGCACCCATTAAATTTATCAAAGAAGCCACAATAATATGTGTTAGCTTTACATATTTAACCATGTAGAACTAATCAGGCAAGGTTGCTCTAGATCTTACTACAGGAAATAACAACCTGTAATTTCATTGATGAGGACTGACGTTATTTCTTCTCCCAGTTTTATTTTTATACTTAACAGACACCTTTTGTATCATCTTTGTAGCATTTTACACATGCTCATTCAACATGTCAGAGATTGTTCCAAAAACTTTAAAAAAAAACTATTTAATTCTTAAAATAGCACTAGAGGTAGATACTATTGTTATCAACATCCCCATTTTACAGATTAGGGAACTGAAACACAGTTTAATCAAATTATCCAAGATGACATGGTTAGCAAGTGATAAATCTAGGGTTAGATGCTGAACAGTCTGGGTCCATAGTCCATGTATTTAATCACCATGCAATGCTTCTTTTTCATATGATTTTACTGATTGTCTCCAATTCTCCAATGGCTGAATTATGTCCTGTAGTCTTAACAGTTTCATTTTCACAATGTGATTCACATCCACAAGCACAGCTTTGAACTAATATACAACTCATCTACCTATGCAAGTGTAAAATTCTGTAAACCTAAATCTAAAACTCCAGATCCACGGAATTTCATAGATGCAGTTCTTTAGATAGATACAGTAATAAATTCACAGGCTGGAGTCAAGACAAACCTGCCTTATACCAAATTCTTGTCTATAAAGGAGATGCATCATTTTGAGTCTCCAGTGCATAGTGTCACATGTAAGCCTGGCCCAACAACCAAAATTTTTGTTAATCAAGATATCTGCCTAAGACATTTGAAACACCTCAGTGTTCTTCCAAGCTTCAAGATGAATGGTATTTCTTCACATTTCTGATCCTTCTTCTTATTATCAGTGTGCATTACAGACTATAGAGAGAACTACATAACAGCATTTACTAATGTCAGTAACTCTCTTATGTCAGGATTACTGTCACTCAGTACCAGGGTAAAGAGAACCCTGAGCTCATTTTGGTGGTATTTATTTGAAATTCTACTCTACAATTTATTTAAAACAGTAGCAATTCACAATGTCATGGGAAAATGTAAGTACTCACTGGATTCTGTTTTGTACCTACAAACAAATCAAAGACAAAACAAAAACAGTCAGCTTATTTTCTGTTGCTCAAACCATTCCAAGATTCTGATCTAAGTTATTCAACATTTAAGCTGACTTTGGGGACTTTGTAGATTTCCCTGTTGAAACATGTTTCAGTGGCAGTCAGCAGTGTATGCTGAGCATGCTTGTCGATCCAAATAAAACCAGCAGATAGATTTCTTTGTTATTAAAATGAGTTTTCTCTGGACCTTAAAACTTCCTCTTTATTATAAAGTTGTCAATCTAGAAACAACAAATACATTTTTTTTTACTGAGACTATAAAAACTCAAACTAAATATGGAAAGCTCTTCATTAATTCTAATTATCTTGCCCCAGTGTTATCCTAGAATATATACCATAAGTAGAATAATTAGTGCTACCTTTATAAATTCGACATTATGATTTGTTTAAAGAATAATATAAAATCAAATGGATGACTAATAAAAATTCAAAATAGCCACTGTCTACTTGTGGTACAAATTAGACAACCAGTATTAAGCAAGTAATCTAATTATTCAGAACCTTACATTTTAAGAGACTGTACAAATGGCCACTGTTATTATTCTAATTACACTGTTATTATATTGCTGTATTATTATTGTTACAATGCTACGGTGATGTAACATATGATATGGAGGAGCCGAGTCATTCTATGTATGCCATTTGGACACATGCATTTAAATAATTCTATTTCTAGCACTACACTTCTTATGCCAATCATCACATTCACATCCTATGTCTGATCTTTCTTGCTCTCCGTCAGATATAAGTCCTCAAAAGCTCACATTATTCTTCTCTATAATTGCTAACTACATATTATGACAAATTTTGTGGTAATTAAATCCATTTGGACACAGCCTTCTAAATAAGATACCATTTGTTTCATTTTGCTTTTTTCCCTCTTTAAAAAATTATCTCAAGCATTA
This sequence comes from Colobus angolensis palliatus, assembly GCF_000951035.1. Lineage (NCBI taxonomy): Eukaryota > Metazoa > Chordata > Mammalia > Primates > Cercopithecidae > Colobus > Colobus angolensis. The sequence goes on along the minus strand of NW_012119633.1, from coordinate 745,870 downwards.
CACCACCTATTACTTCACCCTTAAATAATTCAATAAAACCAATTTGACTAAATAATAATAATCCCAATTTTCCCAGGCTCACAAAATTTATGTGAGGCTTGCTATGCACTTTTAAGTCATATAAGCCATCAAGAGAGAGATGCAAGTTTGCTTTCTGCAGCTTCTGGTCTCTCTTTGGAAAAACTATAAACCCGTAAAAAATCACTACACATGATTACCATACCTCGATTATTCTCACTCAAGCCTAAAGAGATGAAATTTACTTAATAAAATCAATAAATACAATATAAAAACTTCAAGTCAGCAAACTATAGCATTTAGTCACTCACAACAGAATGAATGCTTAGACAGAAGGGGACATGCACAGTGGTTACAACTTTGAATAGGACCATAAGCTAAGGTTTTTAGGTAACAAAAAACATGTCATCTTCTCACCAATTTTATAATACTTCAGCTTCTTACAAAATGACTCTGATGCCTCTTATTACAATTGATTGAAACAGGGGGATAGCTTTGAGTTACATGAGCACATTGCATCTTTTGTGTAGCAGGGAGAGAAGAATGCTTTTTGGGGTTCTTAATTATCCTTCCATGCTTCATTGTTAGAGAAGGTGAATTAAGAAAAGATAATCACTCAACCAGAAATGACCAGTACAATAATAGGCATTTTCAACTGGCTGTAGGAAAAGGCCTTATGGCTAAGACTTTCACGGTCAGTTTCTTCTATAAAGCCAGTGCCTACCTTGTACCCACAGGAGAATTGCCAGATTTAGATATAATTCAGTTAAGACAATTTGGAAACACATTGTCAAGTAGAAAGAAATACCATGTTAGTAACATACGTAATTTTAAATTTTCTAGTAGCTAACATTTTTAAAAGTACAATTAATCAGTTAAGTTCATTTTAATAGTTTAACCCCATATATCCAAAATATTATAATTTCAATATATAATCAACCTTAAAAATTATTAATGAGTTATTTAACAGTTTCCATATTATCTTTGAAACTTAGTGTTATTTTACACTCACAGCACATCTCAATTTGGTCTCGTCATATTTCAAAATCTCAACAGCTACATAAAGGTAGTGCCTATCATGTTAAATACCGCAGGTTTAAAGCTTCACAATACAAGACTGTAATACAAGCTATAAAGTATATCATAAAGTACAAAATAATAGAAACTATAAAAAGAAATTTAAGAATGCCAGATAAGTTTGCCTAAACTTGTTCAAACCATGCCACAATATTACATCAATTGTACAGAATTTGTCACTGGAGTTCCCTGAAATCAGATGGATTCCATAAAAGTCTGTGTGAAAATATTCCACATTTTGTTCCAGTACTGAAAGAGAAAATTCACATTTTCCACTCCAAAAGTTATTTCACTTTGTATGATTTATCTCTATAAAATTCTAAAAGTTCTATGTTTCAGAAAAGAAATGGAATCAATATAATGCACTTTAGGCCAGGCACAGTGGCTTACGCCTGTAATCCTAGCACTTTGGGAGGCTAAGGCGGGCAGATTGCTTGAGGCCAGGACTTCGAGACCAGCCTGGCCAACATGGCGAAACCTCATCTCTACTAAAAATACAAAAACTAGCCGGATGTCCTGGTGCACGCACCTGTAATCCCAGCTACTCAGGAGGCTAAGGCAACAGAATGACTTGAACCTGGGAGGCGGAGGTTGCAGTGAGTTGAGATCTCTCCACTGCACTCCAGCCTGGGTGACAGACCGAGACTGTCTCAAGAAAAAAAAAAAGAAAGAAAGAGAGAGAGAGAGAGAAAGAGAAATGCACTTTAGAAAAGTCATTTTATTAATAACAATATGTTTTCTTTGAAGTGTAGTATTAACAGTGACAACTTCGTCATCCTCCCAAACACCTGTGGGTTACATTTGGAATCAGTGTTTATTTCAATGCTCCAAGTGCTTTTCTTTTCCCAAATGAAAATCAGATATGATCATTTCAATCTTGATAAACACAATTTATAGAAAGTATGGGGTAAAATGCAACTGGGAGAAGAAAAAAAATAAAAGGACCCAGTGAAAGTGAATTCCCAGAAAGGGATTCTTCACTCTATATAACTTTGTTAAGGTCTCATTTTTGTTTTTCTCAGAAGAGATTATAAATGTCTCCTCTGCATTTTCCGAAGCCCACAGACTGTATAATTTTATAAAGGATAAATTCAGAGAATACCAAAGCTGCCCTTTATACACTCAACAACCTGTACAGTATATGCCAGGCCATGCACTATTTTAGATGCTGAGGATACAATGAAGAGCAAGGTAGATCTGGACATGAATTAATGGAGCCTGCATCTACATGCTTGGCTTTTAAGTCTCCAACTTACCCTTTATTTGCCTAAAAGGGGAGAATTAAATCGTGTATATACAATTTTTTTGCAGTTAAGTCCTTTGTTATTGAACTTTGCTGCTTCATATTATCTTCAAGTTATAAAATACCCTAATAAAAATCACAAGCTTAACGATGAGCTCCCATAATACTAAGTAAAGTTGCAGACAAATCCAGTCTATTAAAGATTTTGAAATTTTTTTTCAAAAAAACCTAGTGAATCGTAACTTAAGAATTAGAATTTAAATAACATATTGTATAGTCTTGTCTGGCATTAAAATTTTATATCAACTAACATGCTAAGATGTTTAAAAAAATTCTAAGTAACTAAAGAGGAAAATGGTAAGATAGGCTTTCACCTCTAAGGCCACTCATTTGAATGTTTTCCAGTTCTAATAATAGACATTTTCAGTTGTCTGCAGGAATTCTATTTGTAGAATTAGATCAGCCCTGAAACCCAAAACATCATAATGGTAATTAGTCGTCCATCTGAAGCAGATGACAAAGAGGCATTAGCATGGTGGCTTTTGTAAAAATAAAAACCAAACAAAGCAGCACTTTAACACCTGAATTCAGTGACTTTTGGGAATATATGTCAGTATAAATTATTATACATTTAATAATCTGTATTTATGCTCATCACTTTATTTGAAGTTTTACTGACATTTTTGAATGAATATATACAATATCAGTTTCAAAGGCTACTATTTAATCTTAACTTTTTTATCATTATTTAGTATATCATACAGTATGTTCACATTATATTTAAGTTATTACCTTATTAATTTGTCAATTTTGTAATATAGGATTTAACTGATCTATTTAATCTATTTTCCTAATTTTGTGCATTCTCTAAATTCAGCAATCTATTATAGTTAGTATAAATTCCATTAGAAATTTTAAATAGGACAGGTAGTTTAACTTTTAAGTAATGGACACACTTCCGTTTAAGTGAGCTGACATTTGAATAACAATCCATGCTTTTTCATTACTCAACCAAAAAACTGTTCAAGGTCAGTTTCTGAAATTAAAGAAACATTTACACTACCACAATCTTTTGCTTTCTAAAATAATCCTTCAGCCATCAACCTTTCTGGGAGCACAGCTAAGAGACTAAAGTCAAAATGTAAACATAAACATTTCCTTTTACTGTCAACTAGGTCATTTGATTCATATTTCTTTGACTTTGGTTGTTTTATTTCCATTTTCTGAACCAAGTTGACAAATACTTAATGGTAGCTGCTTTTTACAGATTATATATTTAAGGATTTTCATTTATATTTAATTTACCATTATTTCATGAAAACTGTGGTTAAAATAATTCTTCTTTTTCTAAACAAATTGTTCTTAGGGATGTAGAATCAGCTCTAGTTTCAGCAAAGAATGCCTAAAGTTTAGAGCATTTCCAAGTAATAAGGAGCCATAGTCTCTTAACCAGTGGAAGTACTTCCGAGATTGAGGAACAACTTTCATTTCTAACATTTATAGCCCCAGAATGGACTTCTTTTTTCCACAGACAATTCACCACATGCTCAGAACAAATTTATTTCATATAAATAAATCGCTGATAAGAAATAGTGGTGAAAATCTTTCCCTCGAGTGGGGGAACTAATCCTCAACAATTTTCTATTCATCAGATCCTCAAATTCTGAATTTATAAAACACTTTCCACAATTTCCAGCATTACTTATGCAAACAATCTAAAATCCACATCTCTCAAACATACAACAGTACTTTGTGACCCAATTAAGAGGTATGATCCATGTCCAACGTACCACCAATCCTAGACTTCAACCTACAGCACAGCCTGTCTTTATAGATAAAGGGCAGTCTGGTTCAGGTAGGAGTAAATTGTTCTTCTAAGCTATTAAATGTAACAAAGAGTTCCTATCATCCGGATTGACTTCTTTTGAATGATATAAGTGGAGTCATGAGGCAAGAGAAATAACAAAAAGAAAACTGACAAAAAGAGATGTATTCTAAATACTTTAATGGTGTTTCTGCATTTTGCCTGATAGGCACTTTCTAAATGAAATATATTAAAAAGCAAATACACCAGCTTTTGTAGATGGTTTTAATTGGATTTAATGTGTTCTTATGAAATGTTTTTACTAGTCTCTTATTAACATATTTCTGGTTATTGTTCATTTTTAAATTCCACTTGGTGAATAAAGGCAAATGGAAATACTCCAAATGCAGAATATCTTCGGAAATTCTGTACCTTGTCTCTTAGGGGTTAGACTGAGGAATGAGTGTAGAACTGAGAGTACAATTCCAGTAAGCATAATAAATTGAAATATTGGAACTATGATGACGGGAAATTATCCTCTCTCAGGAAAGAAAAGTTGGAAGCAGACCGGGAAATAAAGGTACAATTTATTTTGATTCTGCACATAAGCATCTAGAAATGGGAAAAAGTATATCACTGTATAAGTTTAGCAAAATTGTTCAGGGTTAGGAACACATTACATTAGAAAGTTACCTAATGAATCTTCTACAATAGCTTTCTTTGGTAATTGTAGCTTTAAAAATTTTTTTTTGAAGATTAAAAAAAAATGTTTTTAGAGTAACATCATAGATGGCACGGCCAAATCAAATCTCAGAAATAGTATGTTCTTAAGTAGAGAAAGGAAGAAAATCAGAGGTGAAGGAAACAGCTATGGCTACAAAAGAAGACAGAGGACACACATGGAGTGGAGAAAAGATTTGATAGGTGTGCACGTATGTAGCACACACACATAATGTTACCCCATCAACAGAAGGAAATTACAGCAGTGACAGCTTTAATACTATGATAAATATTCTTTTGCCTAGCTAACTTTATGCATACACAAAGTCCATATAGGGAAGAGGAAAGAGCAGCTCCATGCTCACCATTCAATTTTGTGGCTAAAATATTTATCATTTAAAAACTGGAGAATCTTTACATAATTGTTGCAATATATGAATCTTCTAAGCATGTGGTTTCAGTAATGCAAACATTCCTTTCTTTCAAGTTAATTTTTCATCCTAAAGCAGTCCACTACCTGCTCATTGCAGGTCTCATAATTTCCAACTTATTTTTCTACTACTAGGCACACTTGTTCTTCTGCTACTTATCACTACTACAGATAGTTATTTGATGTTTCCAGGGGAGCTGTCCTCCTAGCCCACATGAGTAATATTGTACTTCAAATCTCACCTAACCCTAGTTCATCATTTCACTTAATAATCTGTGCTTCATAGGTTTTCACTATAACTCAGAGTAAGTAGAGTTATCCTTTAACCCTACACCCTTAAATATACTAAAGGTTAGAGCAGAAATAAGTGAAATTGAAATGAAGAAAACAATACAAAAAATCCATGAAACAAAAAGCTGGTTTTTTGAAGTTAAACAAAATTGACAAAGCTTTATCCAGACTAATTTAAAAAAAGAGAAGATCCAAATAAATAAAATCAGAAATCAAAAAGGAGACATAACAAATGATACCACAGAAACTCAAAGGATCCTTAGTGGTTGTTATGAGCAAATACGTCAATAAATTAGAAAATCTAGAAGAAATAGACAAATTCCCTAGACACATGCAACCTACCAAGATCGAACCAGGAAGAAATTCAAAACCTGAACAGACCAATAATAAGTAATGAGACTGAAGTCGTAATAAAAAGTCTTCTAGTAAAGAAAATGCAGGGACCTGATGGCTTCACTGCTGAATTCTACCAAACATTTATAGAAGAATTAATACCAATACTATTCAAGCTTTTCCAAAATACAGAGGAGGAAGGAATACTTCCAAACTCATCCCATGAGACTAGCATCACCCTAATACTAAAACCAGATAAAGACACACACACAAAGAAAGAGAAATATAGGCCAATATATCTGGTGAATCATGATGCAAAAATCCTAAACAAGATACTAGCAAATCAAATGAAACTATACATTAGAAAGATCATTCATCATGTCCAAGTGGGCTCTATCCCTGGGGTGCAAGGACAATTCAACATATGCAAATCAATCAATGTGATACATGGTATTAACAGAATGAAAGATAAAACCATATGATCATTTCCACAGATCCTGAAAAAAACATTTAATATAATTCAACATTCTTTCCTGATAAAAACCCTGAAAAACTTTTTTTAGAAGGCACATGCCTCAATGTAATGAAAGCCATATACAACAGACCCACAACAAGTGTCATACTAACTGAGGAAAAACTGAAAGCCTTTTCTCTAAGATCTGGAACAAAACAAGGATGTTCACTGTCATCACTGTTATTCAACACAGTACTGGAAGTCCTGGCTAGAGCAATCATACAAGAGAAAGATATAAAGGGCATCAAGATTGAAAAGCAAGAAGTTAAAGTATTCTTGTTTGCAAAGGATGTGATATTATATTTGGAAAAACCTGAAGACTACAAAAGAAAACTATTAGAACAGTTTTTTAAAATTCAGTAAGTTGGCAGGATACAGCATCAACATTCAAAAATCAGTAGCATTTTTATATGCCAACAGTGAACAATGTGAAAAAAATAAAAAAGTAATCTCATTTACAATACCCACACATAAATTTAAATAGCTAGAAATTAACTGAAGAAGTAAATGATCTCTATAATGAAAACTGCAAAACACTGATAAAGAATTGAAAAGGACACCAAAAAATAGAAAAATATTTCGTTTTCATAGATTGGAAGAATCAATATTGTTAAAATGTCCATGGTACACAAAGCAATCTCCAGGTTCACTGAAATCCCTATCAAAATACCAATGACATTCTTCACAGAAATAGAAAAACAATCCTGAAACTTATATAGAATGACAAAAGATCCAGAATAGCCAAAGTTTTCCTAAGTAAAAAGAAAAAAAAACAAAAACGGAGGAATCACATTACCTGACTGCAAACTATACTACAGAACTATAGGAACCAAAACAAGATGGTACTGACATAAATACTGACATATATAGCAATGGAACAGAACTGAGAACCCAGAAACAAATCCACACACCTACAGTGAACTCATTTTTGACAAAGATGTCAAGAGTATACACTGGGGAAAAGATGGGTTCTTCAATAAATAGAGCTAGGAAAACTGGACAACCATATGCAGCAGAATGAAACTAGACCCCTATCTATGGCCATACACAAAAATCAAAACAAAATGGATTGAAGACCTAAATCTAAGACCTCAAGCTATGAAACTACTACAAGAAACATTGGGAAAAATCTCCAGTACTTTGGTTTGGGCAAAACTTTCTTGAGCAAAATCTCACAAGTGCAAGCAACCAGAGCAAAGATAGACACACGGAATCACATCAAGTTAAAAAGCTTCTGCACAGTAAAGGAAATAATCAACAAAGACATAACTCACAGAATGGGAGAAAATATTTGCAAACTACCCATCGGAAAAGGGTAGAATACAAAAGGAGCTCAAACAAGTCTATAGAAAAAAAATTAATAATCCAATTTAAAAAGGGTCAAAGGTTTGAAAAGACACTTCTCAAAATAAGATATATAAAGGGCAAACAGGCATATGAAAAGGCGAAAAACATCACTGATCATCAGAGAAATGCAAATTAAAAACTACAATGAGATATCATCTCACTCCAGTTAAAATGGCTTAATCCAAAAGACAGGCTGGTGGTCAGGATGTGCAGTAAAGGAAAGCCTCATAGACTATTAGTGGGAATGTAAATTAGTACAACCACTGTGGAGAACAGTTTGGAGGTTCCTCAAAACTAAAAATTGAGCTACCATATTATTCTGCAATCTCTCTGCTGGCTATATACCCAAAAGAAATGAAATCAGTATATTGAAGAGATATTTGCACTCCTATGTTTGTTGCAGCACTGTTTACAGTAGCTAAGATTTGGATACAATCTGAGTATCCAAAAACAGATGATGAATGTATAAAGAAAATGTGGTACATATGCCCAATGGAGTACTTTTCAGCCATGAAAAGAATGAGATCCAGTCATTTGCAACAACTTGGATGGAACTGGATAATATTATGTTAAATGAAATAAGCCGGGCACAGAAAGACAAACATCGCATATTCTCACTTATTTGTGGGATCTTAAAATCAAAACAATTGAACTCATGGAGATGGAGAGTAGAAGGATGATTACCAGAGGCTGGAAAAGATAGTGGTGGACTTTGGAGGAGGTGGGGATGGTTAATGGATGCCAAAAATAGAACAAATGAATAAGACCTAGTATTTGATAGCACAACAGGGAGACTAGAGTCAATCATAACTTATTGTACATTTTTAAATAACTCAAAGAGTGTAATTGGATTGTAACTCAAATGGTAAATGCTTGAGAGGATAGATAACCCATTCCATGATGTGCTTATTTCACATTGTGTGCCACAGATTATCAAAATATTCCATGTTCCCCATAAATATATATACCTACTATGAACACACAAAATTTTTTTTAAAAACACTTGAAAAACCATTAATACTAAGACTCAAAAGTGTGATTTTCACGTATGAGAGACAGTCAATTATAGGGTAAACTTTCCTCACAAGTATCACAAAAGGTTCCAAAATTGGCAATGCTATTATCAACTGTCAACTTCCTCTAGAAAAGGAAGGAAAACTATAGACAAAGTAGATAAATAATGGAATCAGAATATAAAACAAACCAAGGACAAAATAGTCTTTTGAAACTATCTTGTCCGTTGATTCAGAGAAAAGGATCAAATAGAAACTTGGATCTGCACCTTTTTTTCCCTGTAGAATATTTATTCAACTCATTTAATCATGCACACTATATATGTCAGCTCCCTTCTGTTCTGCACTAACTTAAAAAAATGGCTCTTACTTGTAAGGATGTCACATCCTTAAATATCAACAAACAATGAACTATATTTACACATTGAGATTTTTTTTCCCTCAATTTTCACTGAGTAGTTCCTACACACAAGTTATTGGCATAAGTTTAAATTTTTCAGCTGTATTCTGGCCCATTGCCTCAACTCTCCTCAGATGGTTTCTCTCACTTGGTGTATTACATTAAACTATGAAGTTATTTACATAGTTGCAAGGTCAATGGTAAGACTTTAACTATTATGAATGTTATCCTATATATCTAAGCAGGTCTTGTTGCCAATACAAATGGTTGGAAAAAACAAAATATGCATAATTCTTCCATATATCTAAGAAGTTTCTCCCTCCAGCTAACAGATAAGTAGCGTTCCAACAATAGAATCATTTTTATAACAGATGTAGATTTAACAAAAGAAGCCAACACCAATATATTCATACTACAAAAGGTTTTTAAAATTAATGTAGAAATTAGTTATATAAATCAATATTCTATGAAAACATTCCCATGAGCTAAACCTCACTTTAAAATAATACCTTTAGTTGTTGGGAATTTGGATTATCTTTAAGGAGATGAAAAAGACAAAGAAAATTTTTCTACCAAAAGTCCTCATCTGAAAACCTTGTTTACTCTTGTTTTTTGCCATTCCCAATCTACACCTAGTCACATCAATCACCCTTCATGGTACCACTCAAATGATTTGTCTTAAATCTTCTGCCAGTCATTGATAATACTGACATCACTGATCTGTCACTCTTAAAGACCTCTACTTAACACCACCAAATTCCTAGGGCTGCTTTAAAAATCCAATGAGATAACATGAGTTAAACCATTCATTAAATTATGAAACACTATATGATTGTGAACTATTGATGTAAGCACTCAAAAATGTTTGCTGTATACATGAATGAAAGCATCTGCCATGAAATATTTTCTTAATTTTCTTTTTTTTTCCTGGGCTGGAGTGCAGTGGCCGGATCTCAGCTCACTGCAAGCTCCGCCTCCCAGGTTCACGCCATTCTCCTGCCTCAGCCTCCCGTGTAGCTGGGACTACAGGCGCCCGCCACCTCGCCCGGCTAGTTTTTTGTATTTTTTAGTAGAGACGGGGTTTCACCATCTTAGCCAGGATAGTCTCGATCTCCTGACCTCGTGATCTGCCCGTCTCGGCCTCCCAAAGTGCTGGGATTACAGGCTTGAGCCACCGCGCCCGGCCGATTTTCTTAATTTTCAAGCTTTATAAGGAGGTGCCATAAAGTTTACATTCATAATTTATAATTTACTTATTCTGAAAATCTGTGTACATGTGTATAATATAAAGTATTGTGTGCTTTTGTGCATGACAAATGGGGAGAAAAGGAGAAGTCTTGAAGAGAAACATATATTTTCTGCTTGAATAAGTGGATGAAAATTAGCCTTCTACAATCAGTTCCTGAAAACTCCTACTTAATATATATTTATATTTTTCTTTGGGCTTGATTTATTATGTTGAAAGTCATTTAAAAACCATTTAAGGGTACAATCTACCAAGCTTCTTTAAAACTGTTCAAAGTATTCTAAAAGTGAAAAAGTAAAATATGACCAAAATTATTGACATCTAAGAGACAAAATTCATAGGCTCAAAACCTTTATTAATTCATGCCTTAGTGAAGCAAATAACTTTAAACGTTTACAATTTCTTGTGTTCTTTAAATTTTACATAAAGGTAAATGAAGAATATTATTAGCTTCTGACATTAAGCAATACACTTCAGATGCATGTGAATATATTTAAGGGTTACACAGAGGGTCAATTTTCTGTAATGCAATTATACCATAAAAATAAGCTGCTGGAAAAATATGACAGGTTCGGTTTTTATTCATATAAATGTGTTCTGTTACAAAAAGAAACCATTTGGCCACAAGTACATGTACAGTACCTATGATATTATTAGACAAGGCATAAACTCCATGGAATATTTTAACAAAGCCCTCTCTAAAGATGCAAATTCATAATTATGTAAGGAAAAGAAAGTGTGCATGTTCATGTCTGTCATGAAAATGTATTAACAGTCTGCCTCCTCATTTATGCATCATAAGACAATAAAGCCATCAGTGATTATTTCTGCCACAAAAAAAAAAATATCTTATTTGGGAACCTAGAGCATAATAAAATACAGAACACACAAAGTGCAGTTACTTATTTATCTGGCATTATGGCACCGGCACTCTGCCTTTACTAGCGTGCCTTCCCATAATAGAGGTATATATGATTGACTAGCCACTTTGCTTTATTCCTTAACTATTTTTGTTCTCTATGAGGATCCGAAGCAATAGCAAAACTGCATGAGTAGGGATGTTCACTGCAGGTGAGAATTCCATTTATTAAGCAGTGATTTGTGTCAGGTCTCATCTAATCTTCACAATAATGCTTCAACGTGCATACTAGTTTAATTTTTTTATCTGAGAATACTGAGCTCACAGAGTTTGAGAAACTTTCCCCAGGTCACAATAGCTAGAAGAAATAGTGCATGGATTTGAACCAAGATTTCTCTGATGCCAACAACTCTGCCCTTTCCATTGGACCATGCTACCTCCTGAAGCTAGGCACCATCTGTATGGTCTTATGGCATCCTCACCTCAATTCAAGAATCAGGACATTACCTACAAAAGTGACTACTTTGTGATGTTATCATTCCACATAATTTTCTGAGATAATCCCCTCACAACAGCAACATTCTCATGAAATTCACATTCTACATCACAAAAGCTAACCAGGAGAAAGCAGCCTTTTGATATGGTTTGTCTGTGTCCACACCCAAATCTCATCTTGAATTGTAACTCCCACAATTCCCACATGTCATGGAAGGAATTCAGTGGGAGGTGACTGAATTATGGGGGTGAGTCTTTACTGCACTCTTATCATAATAGTGAATGAGTCTCATGAGATCTGATGGTTTTTAAAATGGAAGTTTCCTTGAGCAAGCTCTCTTGCTTTTTGCATGTGGCCACACATGTAAGGTGTGACTTGCTCTGCCTTGCCTTCTGCCATGATTGTGAGGTCTCCCAGCCATGTGGAACTGTAAGTCCAATAAACCTCTTTCTTTTGCAAGTATCCCAGTCTCAGTATGTCTTTAACAGCAGCATGAAAATGGACTTACACAGTAAATTCATACCAGTAGAGTTGGGCGTTGCTGAAAAAATACCCAAAAATGTGGAAAATACTTTGGAACTGGGTAATAGGCAGAGGTGGGGACAGTTTCGAGGGCTCAGAAGAAGACAGGAAAATGTGGGAAAGTTTGGAACTTCCTAGAGACTTCTTGAATGACTTCGACCAAAATGCTGATAATGATATGAACAAGGAAATCCAGGCTGAGGTGGTCTCAGATGAAGATGAAAAATTTATTGGGAACTGGAGCAAAGGCGACTCTTGTTATGTTTTAGCAAAGAGACAAGAGGCATTTGGGTGCTGCCCTAGAGACTTGCGGAACTTTGAACTTGAGGGTATCTGTCAGAAGAAATCTCTAAGCAGCAAAGCATTCAAGGTGTGACTTGGGTGCTGTTAATGACATTCAGTTTTATAAGGGAAGCAGAGCATAAAAGTTTGGAAAACATGCAGCCTGTCAATGTGATAGAACAGAAAATCCCAATTTGTAAGGAGAAATTCAAGCACAAGTAATAAGGAGCCAAATGTTAATCCCCAAGACAATGGGGAAGACATATCCAGGGCATGTCAGAGGTTTTCACAGCAGTGCCTCCCATTACAGGCCAAGAGGCCTCGGAAAATAAGTGATTTTGTGGGCCAGGCCCAGGGTCCACGTGCTGTGTGCAACCTACGGACTTGGTGCCCTGCATCTCAGCTGCCCCAACTATGGCTGAAAGGGGACAACATAGAGCTGGGGCCATGGATTCAGAGGGTGCAAGCCTCAAGCCTTGGCAGCTTCCTTGTGATGTTGAGCCTGTAAGTGCACAGAAGTCAAAAATTAAGGTTTGCAAATCTCTGCCTAGATTTCAGAGGATGTATGGAAACACCTGGATTTCCAGGCAGAAGTTTGCTGCAGAGATAGGGATCTCATGGAGAACTTCTGCTAGGGCAGTGAAAAAGGGAACTGTGGGGTCAGAGCCCCCACACAGAGTCCCTGCTGGGGCACCACCTAGTGGAGCTGTGAGAAGAGGCCCACTGTCCTCCAGACCCCAGAATGGTAGATCCACTGACAGCTTACATTGTGCGCCCGGAAAATCCCCAGACACTCAATGCTAGCCTGTGAAAGCAGCTGGGAGAAGGCTGTACCCTGCAAAGCCACAGGGGTGGAGCTGCCAAAGACCATGAGAACCCACCTCTTGCATCAGTGTGACCTGGATGTGAGACATGGAGTCAAAGGAGATCATTTTGAAGTTTTAAGATTTGACTGCCCTGCTAGATGTTGGACTTGCATGGGGCCTACAGTCCCTTTTGCTTTGGCCAATTTTTCCCATTTGGAATGGCTGTATTTACCAATGCCTGTACCCCCATTGTATCTAGGAAGTAACTAACTTGCTTTTGATTTTTATGGGCTCATAGGCAGAAGGTACTTGCCTTGTCTCAGATGAGACATTAAACTGTGGACATTTGAGTTAATTCTGAAATGAGTTAAGACTTTGGGTGACTGTTGGGAAGATATGATTGATATTGAAATGTGAGGACATGATATTTTGGAGGGACCAGGTGTGGAATGATATGGTTTGGCTGTGTCCCCACCCAAATCTCACCTTGAATTTTAACTCCCACAATTCCCACATGGCATGGGAGGAACCTGGTGGGATGTGATTGAATTATGGGGGTGGGTCTTTCCTGCACTGTTCTTATTATAGTGAATGAATCTCACGAGATCTGATGGTTTTAAAAACAGGAGTTTCCCGGCACAAGTTCTCTCTCTTTTTGCCTGCTGCCATCCATGTAAGATGTGATGTGCTCCTCCTTGCCTTCTGCCATTATTGTGAGGCCTCCTCAGCCCTGTGGCCCTGTAAGTTCAATAAATTTCTTTCTTTTGTAAATTGCCCCGTCTCAGGTATGTCTTTATTGGCAGTGTGAAAATGGACTAATACACTTTAAAACAATTTAGTAAATCTAGAGCTCTTTAATATAGTTTGGATATTTGTCTCCTCCAAATCTCACATTGAAATTTGATCCCCAATATTGAAAGTTGAGTCAGGTGGGAGATGTTTGGGTCATGGGGTCAGATTCCTTGTGAAAGGCTTGACACTTTCCTCACAGTAACGGAGTGTCTTCTTGATCTATTAGTGTATGGGAGATCTGATTGTGGTTTCTTTTTCTTTTTTCTTTTTTCTTTTCTTTTTTTTTTTTTTTTTTTTGAGATGGAGTCTCTGTTGATCAGGCTGGAGTGCAGTGTCATGATCTCCACTCACTGGAATCTCCACCTCCCAGGTTCAGGGGATTCTCCTGCCTCAGACTCCTGAATAGCTGGGACTACAGGTGCCCATGACCACACTTGGCTAATTTTTGTATTTTCAGTAGAGACAGGGTTTTGCCATATTGGCCAGGCTCAAAATTCTGACCTCAGGTGATCCACCCACCTTGGCCTCTCAAAGTTCTGGGATTACAGACGTGAGCCACCACGCCTCACCAAGACCTGATTGATTGTTAAAAAGTCCCTGGCAGTTCCCTCCCCTCTCTCTCTCCCTCGCTCCCTCTCTTGCCATGTGATGTCTGCTCCCCTTTGCCTTCTGCCATGAATGAAAGCTTTCTGAAGCCTTCAACAGAAGCCGATGCTGACACCACGCTTCTTAAGCAGCTTTCAGAACTGTGAGCCAAATAAACACCTTTTCTCAAGTATTTCTTTCTAGTAACACAAAATAGACTAAGACACTCTTCACTCTCATCTTGCTGATGAACAGATATTCCTGCGTCTTTTGTGACTATCATAAACAGAAAAGCAGTTTAAAGGCACTCAAGTGTCTGTTAAGTAATAGCAAGATAATTTATAATAAATGTATGTGACCACACATACCTTGAACATTTTTTAAAATAACATGTATCGACTGCAATGAGAAACACATAGAATATAGACATCTCTGCAATAAATCCCACTTAAGATAGTAAAACTAGAGGATAAGTGACTTGAATCCATTCACTGTGAGAGTCCATTGTATAAGTTGTATTCTTCCCACCCAAGCCAGTCAAGCTCTCTGGAATTTACACTGACCATTAATTTCTTCAAACAAATACACAATCACATTTCTGTTCATCACTCTGTGGCTTTAATTTCAGATACAAAAGAACAATTTTCTGCATAAACAATTGTGTAAAATTCCTAAACCTACATTTTTCAGTTTTCCACATTTTCTTGATTTTTCTCCAATTCCCAGTTATAATTCCCATTCCCCTACCTCTTTCTCAATATAAATGAGCAATATGTTGCTTGACTTCCAACCAGAAATCTTATCAGAAGGAGCTTTGGGGTCTTTAGTATAAAAAGATAATAAAACCAATGAGTACCTTTTCTTCCTTCCTCTCAGAAACCTAGTGGATTATAAAGACAGTACTGTTTTCTTAAATATAAACAACATTTTATTAGTTTCTCAAAACATGACTCTCCCAGACATCTGACTAACAATTATTTTCTGGTGAAAGAAAATATTGTGATTTCTCTCCTGCTGGAAATGCTGGATAAGAGCTAAAGTACAGCGAGAGCCATATATTTTCTCCAGAAGAAATTTTGTGATGAGTACAAATTACTCTTATGACTTTTTCTGATAATTTTGGGGAAAATCTTCTTTAAGGTATTTCCATATCATTCAGCAAATTGAATTGCAGTACCAAGAGTGAAGGGGAGAAAAGATGATGAATAAGGGAGGACTTAAAGGAAAAGCTACACCAAAGCAAGATAATCTCCTGAATTAAAATAAAAAACTTCATTGTGATGGCCTGTTGTTGAAAACTGAGAGGTAGAAATAGAATAGAGATATAGAGGGAAATCACAATTCATTTATTTTTCTTATCAAAGGAAAAACCAAGGTAAAAGATGATTTGGAATTAGGCAAAATGAAGACAAATGTAACTGGTTTGCTTTCATTAGAGCTATAGTCTCCAGTGACTGATGCACACCACAAAAACAATGAAGGAACTATGTAACTTTGACCAACTGCTTCTAAAAATTTCTACAGAAATGAGCTCTATGTTGAAAAGTAAGAAAGAAAAGGACCCAGCTACTAGACTCTCGGTCCAATTTGCTTTAAGTCTTAGTTTTTTCATCAATTCTGGTCTATTTAATAAGACACAGTTGCTCAGGACATATTAGTAGTAAATCTAAACAAGAAGCATATCATCTTCTTACAGTCTAACACTTGATATGGTTGTCAAAGCGATATAGCTGCATGAAAACATTCACATGTACTGTGATGTTTAATACTGAGTGCCAACTTGATTGGATTGAAGAATACAAAGTATTGATCCTGGGTGTGTCTATGAGGGTGCTGCCAAAGAAGGATTAACATTTGAGTCCTATAAGTCCTGTCCTTATAGAGAATCCTGACTAATAAAGATTGTGGTTCCAGGACTTCTTCGAGAGGAGCAGAATTTATAGAATTGGGCCCACTAAGTAGGTACTCTGCTTTTAATGTTTGCAGTTGAGGGAGTTAAAAAGAAAAAGGTTCTAATAGTTGATTTGCTTAGTTAGCTGAAATATGGATTAGAATATGGCCCACTGTGAGTGAGCTGGAAATGCCTGATCTCCCTTGGTTTAATGTAGAGGAAGGGATCCCAAGGCTTAGGTTGATTGGGATGGTGAAGTAGATTAGTCACTTTAGACCTACTCATTCCAGCTGGGAGGGTCCAGAAGATATACCCTTGACCAATGCCTTGTGAAGTAGATTTGTGAGGGCAGCACCTGAATCTTTGAAGAGCCCTATAATTGCTTTTCTCTGTATGTCAGATCTAATGGTAGGAACCTCAGTCACTCAACTACAAAATTTAAATACAGTGGGAATAATAGGATCCCAAGGTAGCAAGGGCCAACTGGCGACACTCAAATGTCAAAGGGAAGGTAAGCATAGCAACAATAATGGACAGCAGAGGCAAAGTAGCAATCAGAACGGTGTGACTCGTGTAGAGCTCTGGCAGTGACTGATTAAGCACGGTGTTCCTAGAAGTGAAATCTATAGGAAGCCTACTGCATTCCTACTTAATTTTTACAAACAGAAAACTTCTAGGTCGAATGGACAAAAGAATGATTTGAATTATAAAAACAGAATCACGGCCCCTCAAACAATTTCCAGACTTGAGCCAGTTTACAGACCCAAAACCCCTTGAATGAAGGGGAGGCTGGGTCCCCTTAAGGGAAAATCCCACTACATTACTGACAATTTATGCAGTGAACCTTTCTCCCATCTTTCTCTAAGGAGACCTCTGACCTTTTACCAGGGTAAGTGTGCATTGGGAAAAGGGAAGTGATCAGGTATTTTGGACACTGGCTTTGAGCTGACATTGATTCCAGGGGACCCAAAATATCATTGTGGTCCTCCAGTTAAAGTAGGTGCTAATGGAGGTCAGATAATTAATGAAGTTTTAGCTCAGGTCCAACTTACAGTGGGTCCAGTGGGTCCCTGGACTCATCTTGTGGTCATTTCCCCAGTGCCAGAATACATAATTGGCGTAGACATACTTTGCAGCTGAAGGAACCCCCCACATTGACTCCCTGACTGGTAGGGTGAGGGTTATGATGGTGGGAAATACCCAGTGGAAGCCATTAGAGCTGCCTCTACCTAGAAAAACAGTAAATCAAAAAACAATATAGCATCCCAGGAGGGACTGTGGAGATTAGTGTCAGCATCAAGGACTTGAAAGATACAATGGTGGTGACTCCCACCACATCCCCATTCAACTTTCCCATTTGGCCTGTGCAGAAGACAGATGGATCTTGGAGAATGACAGTGAATTATCAGAAGCTTAACCAAGTTGTGACTCCAATTGTAGCTGCTGTACCAGATGTGGTTTCATTGCTTGAATAAATTAGCAATGTCCTGGCACCTGGTTTGGAGTCACTGACTTGGCAAATTCCTTTTTCTCCATTCCTGTCCATAAGGCCCACCAGAAGCAATTTGCCTTCAGCTGGCAAGACTAGCAATATACCTTTACTGTCCTACCTCAAGGGTATATCAACTCTTCGAAAAGACTTTGTTTTTTCCTTCTGCAGAATATCACACTAGTCCATTATATTGATGACATTATGCTGATTGGATCCAGTGAGCAAGAAGTAGCAGACACACTGGACTTATTGGTGAGATATTTGTATGCCAGAGGATGGGAAATAAATCTGACTAAAATTTAGGGAACTTCTATCTCAGTAAAATTTCTAGGGGTCCTGTGTTATGGGGCCTGTTGAGATATTTCTTCCAAGGCGAAGGGTAAGTGATGCATTTGGCCTCTCCTACAACCAAGAAAAGGCACAACACCTAGTGGGCCTATTTAAAATTTGGAGACAACACATTTCTCATTTGGGTGTATTACTCAAGCCCATTTATTGAGTGACCCGAAAGGCTGACATTTTTGAGTGGGGACCAAAATAGGAGAAGGCACTGCAATAGGTCTAGGCTGCTGTCGAAGCTACTCTGCCACTTGGGCCATATGACCCAGCAGACCCAGTGGTGCTTGAGGTGTCAGTGGCAGATAGGCATGCTGTCTGGAGCCTTTGGCAGGCCCCCAAAAATGGATCACAGCAAAGGCCTCTAAGATTTTGAAGCAAGGCCCTGCCGTCTTCTGCCAAGACTACTATACTTCGACGCATGGGATGCCTTATCCACCATCATGGTATTACACATAGCATTGCCTCTGACCAAGGCACTCACTTTACAGCTAAAGAATTGTGAGAGTGGGCTCATGCTCATGGAATTCACTGATCTTACCATATTCCCCATCATCCTGAAGCAGCTGGATTGATAGAATGGCAGAATGACCTTTTGAAGTCACAATTACAATGCCAACTAGGTGACAATGCTTTGCAAGGCTGGGGCAAAGTTCTCCAGAAGGCCATGTATGCTCTGAATCAGCGTCCAGTATATCGTACTGTTTTTCCCATTGCCAGGATTCATGAGTCCTGGAATCAAGGCATGGAAGTGGAAGTGGCATCACTCACCATCACCCCTAGTGATCCACTAGGAAAATTTTTGCTTTCCGTTACTGCAACATTACATTCTCCTGGTCTAGAGGTCTTAGTTCCAGAAGGAGGAACGCTGCCACCAGGAGACACAACAATTCCATTGAACTGAAAGTTAATATTGCCACCTGGACACTTTGGGCTCCTCCTACCTTTAAGTCAACAGGCTAAGAAGGCAGTTATAGTGTTGGCTGGGGTGACTGACCCAGACTATCAGCATGAAATCAGTGTACTACTCCACAACTGAGGTAAGGAAGAGTGTGCATGGAATTCAGGAAATCCATTAGGGTGTCTCTTGGTATTACCATGCCCTGTGATTAAGGTCAATGGGAACTACAACAGTGCAATCCAGGCAGGATTACAAATGGCCCAGACACCTCTGGAATGAAGATTTGGGTCACTCCACCAGGGAAAAAAAACACAACCTGCTGAAGTGCTTGCTGAAGGCTAGGGGAATACAGAATGGGTAGTAGAAGAAGGTAGTCATCAATACCAGCTATGACCACGTGACCAGCTGCAGAAATGGGGACTGTAATTTTCATGAGTACTTCCTCCTCCTTTTGCTAAAAACATGTTTGTGCATGTATATGCTTATACTAAGAAAATGTCTTTATTTTATTTCATTTTCCTTTATCATGTGACATAAGATTTATTGACTTCATATCAGCATTTAAGTATTGTTAACTTTATATAATTGTATTTGGGTTGGGGACCAGTGCGTTCCCAGTTGTACGAAAGATAGTAGTATTATGTTAGGTGTAATTATGACCTCATTATTGTCTTTATTTGAAGATTATATATAATCTCAGGAGATGTGTATGGGTTCAAGTTGAGAAGGGGTGGACTTGTGGTGGTTAATACTGAGTGTCAAGGTGATTGGATTGAAGGATAAAGTATCGACCCTGGGTGTGTCTGTTAAAATGTTAAAAAGAGGCCGGGCGTGGTGGCTCATGCCTGTAATCCCAGCACTTTGGGAGGCCTAGGTGGGTGGATCACGAGGTCCTGAGATCGAGACCATCCTGGCTATCAAGGTGAAACCCTGTCTCTACTAAAAATTCCAAAAAATTAGCCGGGCGTGGTGGCGGGTGCTTGTAGTCCCAGCTACTCTGGTGGCTGAGGCAGGAGAATGGCGTGAACCCAGGAGGCGGAGCTTGCAGTGAGCAGAGATCGCACCACTGCACACCAGCCTGGGTGACAGAGCGAGACCCCATCTCAGAAAAAATAAAAATAAAATGTTGAAAAGATTAACATTTGAGTCAGTGGGCTGGGGAAGGCAGATCCACCCTTAATCTGGTGGGCTAATCTGGTGGGCACAATCTCGTCAGCTGCCAGCAAATATAAAGTAGGCAGAAAACGTAAAAATGAGAGACTGGCCTAGCCTCCCAGTCTACATCTTTCTTCCGTGCTGTGCTGCATGCTTCCTCCCCTTGAACATCGGACTTCAAGTCCTTCAGTTTTGGGACTCGGACTGGTTCTCCTTGTTCAGCAGCTTGAAGACAGCCTATTGTGGGACCTTGTGGTTGTGTAAGTTAATACTAAATAAACTCCCCTTTATATATATATAATATATATATTATATATATATATACTCCGCTTTATACATATATAAATAAACTCCCCTTTATATATATATATATACACATGCACACACACACACATCCTATTAGTTCTGTCCCCCTAGAGAACACTGACTAATACATGTACTAAGCACAACTTTGACAATATACTTTATGATTAACATAGATGTACAGACAAAGCAAGTGTGGCAAAAAGATAGGCTGAACTGTTAAAGATTTGGAGAAATAGAACACAAGGACACCATGGAGGTCAGGACAGTGAACATGAAATCGAGAATATTTGGACATCTCTTGGTAAAGGAAAAGGTCAAAAAAATAAGTAATTTGCATCCTAGCTCCAAACACATTTTAGTTGGTATTTCAGACAACAAATTTCAAATTGACATCAAAAATTAATCTAATATCAGGTGACTGATATCAAGGTAATGACAGAAAATCCATCAAGCAAAAATATTAAATTGTCTGAAAGGATGTCACCAGAGCATTAGTTTTTTAATTCCCATGCATGATAGGATGAGACTGATTTACTTTCCCATGATTTTTGGAAGGCTTGTGAAATTCCCCTGTACCCACGGAGTGGAAAGATGACTATTAGAAAATCACGTAGTTAGTTCCAACAAGGAACAGCTGTTATTTTCCAATTAAAATTCACAAGACCAAAATATTAATATATTAGGCAACAATGTTTAATTTAGACATCCAGAGTAACATTTTCTAGCAAAGCGTTATTTTTTAAAGAAAGCTGTCATGATTATTTAGCATAAATAATTCATGGCAAAACAGTTTAGTGTCTGTTGTTGATGTGCAAACAACTTTATCTCATACCGAGAAAAAGCTACTTAATATGAATCCAAGTGTAAAGGATTGTTCCTTGGTAAAAACTGAACTTCATTCATTGTTTCTCAAATATTTCACTTAGTAAAGTATTGTTGTTTTGAACAATGGAAAGACTGTCTTTTGCTATTAATGGTGCAAGTTAATGAAGTGACAATAACAAAGTGATGTAGCTAACAAAGTTTATAGATAAGGATGTCATGCTCTAGGTTATCAGCCTACAGTATTGACACTGCTCATATGTCATACCTCTCCAACACATCCCATCAGCATTGTTTATTTTAAGATAGGGGTTAAATAAAGAGCAGGTATTAAGAATGCCTTTGGGAAACTGCTTTGTTGATCCTTTGTACGTCTGCATTAGGCTATTCTTGCATTGCTATAAAGAAATATCTGAGACTGGGTAATTTATAAACAAAAAAGGTTGGATTAGTTCACGCACGGTTCTATCGGGTATACAGGAAGTGTAGTGGCATCTACTTCTGGGGAGGTCTCAGGAAGCTTTCAATCATGATGGATGGCAAAGGGGGAGCAGGTATGTCACATGGTGAAAGCAGGAGCAAGAGAGAGAAGGGGAAGGTGCCACACACTTTTAAATGAACAGATCTCCCAAGAACTCACTTGCTATCACAAGGACGGCACCAAGGAATGGTGCTAAACCATTCATGGGAAATCCACCCCCATGATCCAATCACTTCCTACCAGGCCCCACCTTCAACAGTGGAGATTACGTTTCAACATGAAATTTGGCAGAGGGTGGGGGCACACATCCAAACTACATCAATATCAATATGAAGTGCCACTATGCCAAATTACTACTTCATGTGCTTTACTTATGGATGGTCACTTAATTATGAGCAGTCTTTTAAAGAGTCACCTCACACACTATACCTTTGCAAACTGAGAAGAATGTTGGGATGTGTGATGGTCTGTAAAAATAACTACAAATTATTCAGCCTTGTATAAGTAACTTAACAAATCACCAGAAAAGTTTCAGAGTACAGGTGTCACTAATTTGTTTTGTTACCCTGGAGGGTCCAATATTGTGCACGTTAGTAGATGCTCAATGAGTAACTGTAAAGTAAATGAATGAATTGATGAATAAATATGAATAGAGTAAAAGAAATGGAGAAACAACTCCAGAAAGTGAAAGTATATTTAATGTTTACCCAGGTCCTTCAAGAGCCTACCTTCTTATAACTCTCTAGGATAGTCCAGGGGAGTAGGTTAGTTTTTGAGATTATTAAAGGGAGAAAAATATTTGGATGATTATCTATTGAGTAGGGAGAATTAATCATCACTTTTTTTTTTTCTGGTGACACAAATCATATATGGTGTATGTGACTAATGACCCAAGGGGTGTCCTGTGTTCAGATCCTAACAGGAATAATTAGAAAGTGCACAACCGATAAAGAGAGCTTCTCCCAGATGTTTTTTCTACTCCAACTTTATTCTTACTTCTCAAGTCGCAAGAGCCTCATACAAATGTAGCTGAATTACTTGCGAGGTTAGCATAAAAAATTTCCAGTTGAAGCAACTATCCTAATTTTAGTAAAATAATCCAAGATGCTATATTTGGTGTAAAAGACATTATTTATGTAATAATAATACTCATAAGAGAAACAACAGTGTTATTTACTTTATCTATATTAGAATTTATTTTTAAGTTAAAGTGAGAGGAAGAATCTTTTCACATGATCCCATAGCCCTTGAATCATGCCACTGGCATAAAATCTTCCACAACTTTTCACTCACTTCCCTCTATCAGATCCCAGTATCCACAACACTCCCAAGTATCTCTACTTGGGAGTAGAGATAAAGGCACATGCATCTTTGTGTCTCTGATGTCTAATACAATCTCTGGCATGTAATACATGTTTATTCAATATTTCTTGTCACACATTAGCAAATCTGGTTATACTGCATTCAAATGGTACCATAGGCAAGATCACACATTTTCTAATGGGTGCAACTGAGAATCCCTCACCATTTCATAGTATGTAGTCACAACGATATAATTTTGCTTTGAACCTGGGACATTGTGACGTTGCCCAGCACTTAGCTAGGCAGTGTGGTGAAAGGGGCACTGTACATTCAGTCAAATGGCATGTGTTTAAGTTCCGAATCTGCCATTTACTAATTATAAAACCCATGATATTTGTTTCCTCATCTGAAAAAAAGAGAAAAATATATCTAGTATTGCCCTCTTCACATAGATGACCTGATAAATAAATGAGTTGTGATACCAGAAAGCTTTGTAGAATAGAAATTGTAAATCAAATAATTATTTTCAAATGCTCGATTATCACAGATTCTTCTGAAGAACTACTTCAGTCTACTACAAAATTATACTCTATTCATGGGATTCAAGGCTCTGCCTATCCTGCTCACATGTAACCCCCATGCTTTTAAATTTTGGGGCCTCTGGGCCTTAAAAAAAACTGCATCACTGTCTTATCAAAACTCATCAGCCTTTCTATCTCTGTATGGTTGGTTATGGATTATCTCCATTTAGGAGCTCTTCCTCATTCTTTAGCAACTGAATACAACTCAAAATTCAATAAAAGCAAAATGCCATTTCTTTGTTGATGGAGTCCCAAAGTATGCTGGTCCACAGTGATTTCACTCTCTCTTCAAAACCTTTGTCTGTTCTAATCATCCCTGGCTTGTAATCAGACAGCTGCTTAAAATTTAAAGATTGTGAGTGATAAGAAAAGCCACCCTTTATTGACTGAGTATTGAGGGATAGGTAGTTTACATGCATTATATCTTCTCACAAAAAAGTAACAGTGTAGGGAATATTAGTATCCTTTTCTATAAATAAGAAAACGAAGACTTAAGAAGATTATATAACTGGCAAAAGGTCGCAGAGAAACTGGCAGTTGTGGGGATATAAATCCAAGTTTATCATGTTCATTCAATTAGATTTCCAAACTTCCAGGCTTTATTCCTTGAAATTATAATAGGTTCTCAATATTCTTCATGAGTTCACTGTTTTATTTGATTATTGCATTCTTATGTTAATTAAAACTTTTCAGAACAAATCATGTTAGTTCAAGTCTCTGTGTTTATGCGGCTTTACTTTAGTTTCCCAGAAAAGCAAAAAAATAAAATGAAATAATTTGGTCTGACACTAATTCCTACATGAGTGCTTCATTAGTTGATTTGCATGCATTTTCCCTCTCCATTTACATTTTAGGTTTTAAAATTCTTTGGATTTAAAACAAACTGAAATAATTAACTTGTAATATGTATTTTTAAATTTAGATCTAAGAGTATTCTTCAGATCATGGACCAGAAGACGTATATGAGGAGACGCATTCCCAGCAGAAACTTAGAAAATAAGCATGCATATTCTGTTTCTGCTGTTAGAAAGTGAAACTGTGGAATACATTCTTTTTTTCCAGCACTCAGTTTAAAGTTTGCTATAGGGATCAGTCATTCTCCCATATATTCTGGACATATCTTAGCATTTCTGAACTAACATCCAATTATGTCCATGTCTTAAGCATGTCAATATAAACTAAAACCATGCCAGTTTCACTAGCAACACCTCTAACAAACTTCTTTCTCTTTTCTAATTTCAACTTTCATTTTAGATTCAGGGTGAATATGTGCAGGTTTGTTAAATGGTTATAATGCATGATGCTGAGGCTTGGGGAACAGATAACATCACCCAGGTAGTGGACATAGTACTCAAGAGGTAGTTTTTCAACCTCCCTAATTCCCCACTCCAGCAGTCCCCAGTGTCTATTGATGCCATCTTTATGTCAAGGACTACTGAATATTTAGCTCCCATTTATAAGTGAAAACATGTGGTATTTAGTTTTCTGTTCCTCTCTTAGTTTGCATAGGATAATGGCCTCCAGACCCATCCATGTTGCTGCAAAGGACATGATCTCAATCCTTTTTATGATGATATAATATTGCATTGTGCATATGTACTACTATTTTTTAATCAAGTATACCATTGATAGGCATGTAGGTTAATTCCATATGACATGATTTGGCTGTGTCCCAAACCAAATCTCATCTTGAATTGTAATTCACACAATCCCCATGTGTCATGGGAGGGGCCCAGTGGGAGGTAATTGAATCATTGGGGTGGTTTCCTCCATGCTCTTTTCATGATAGTAAGTGAGTTATCACGAGACCTGATGGTTTCATAAGGGGGTTCCCCACCCATCGCTCCTCACTTCTCCTTGCCACCACCATGTGAAGTAAGACGTGTTTGTTTCTCCTTCCATCATGATTGTATGTTTCCTGAGGGCTCCCCAGATATCTGGAACTGTGAATCAATTAAATCTCCTTCCTTTATAAATTACCTAGTCTTGGGCATGTCCTTACAGCAGTGTGAGGACAAACTAATACAGTAAATTGGTACCAGGTAGTGGGGTGCTACTATAAAGATACCCAAAAATGTGGAAGTGATTTTGGAACTGGGTAACAGGCAGAGGTTGGAACAGTTTTGAGGGCTCAGAAGAAGACAGGAAACTGTGGGTAAGTTTGGAACTTCCTAGAGAATTGGAGAGCTCAGAAAACAGGAAGATGTGAGAAAGTTTGGAACTTCCTAGAGACTTGTTGAATGGCTTTGACCAAAATGCTGATAGTGATATGGACAATAAGGTTTAGGCTAAGTTGATCTCAGACGGAGATGAAAAACTTTTTGGGAACTAGAGTAAGGGTTATTCTTCTTATGAATAGGGACTGGCCATATTTTACCCCTACCCCAAAGATCTGTGGAACTTTGGACTTGAGAGGGATAATTTAGGGTATCTGCAGGAAGACATTTCTAAGTGACAAAGCATTCAAGAAGAAGCAGAGTGTAAAAGTTTGGAAAATTTGCAGCCTGATGATGTGCTAGAAAAGAAAAACCCATTTTCTGAGGAGAAATTCAAGCCCATTGCATAAGTAGCCAGAAGGCAAATGTTAATCACCAAGACAATGGGGAAAATATCTCCAGGGCATGTCAGAGACATTAATAGCAGCCCTTCCAATTACAGGCCCCAAGACCTAGGCAGGAAAAATGGTTACCTGGGCCAGATCCAGGGAACCCTTGCCATGTGCAGCCTTGGGAATTGGCACCTGCATCACAACTGCTCCAGCCCTGGCTGCAGCTAAAAGGGGCCAACGTAGAGCTCAGGCTACTTCTTCAGAGTGTGCAAGTCCCAAGCCTTGGTGGCTTCCACATGGTGTTGAGTCTATGGATGCACAGAAGTCAAAAATTGAGATTTGGAAACCTCCAAATAGATTTTGGAGGATGTAAGAAAATGCCTGGATATCAGGCAGAAGTCTACTGCAGGGGTGGAGCCCTCATGGAGACCCTCTGCAAGGGCAGTGCAGAAAGGAAATGTGGAGTTGGAGCCCCCACACAGAGTTTCCACAGGGGCACTGACTAGTGGAGCTGTGAGAAGAGGGACACCATTCTCCAGACTCCAGAATGTTAGATCCACAACAGCTTGCATCGTGCACCTGGAAAACCCACAGACATTCAATGCCAGCAGTGTAAGCAGCCAGAAACAGGGCTTTACCCTGTAAAGCCAAGAGGCACAGCTGCCTGAGACTATGGGAGCCCATCTTTTGCATCAGCATGACCTGGATTTGAGACATGGAGTCAAAGGCGATAATTTTGGAACTTTAAGTTTAAATGACTGCCCTACTGGAGTTTTGACTTGCAT
Source organism: Colobus angolensis palliatus (assembly GCF_000951035.1). Lineage (NCBI taxonomy): Eukaryota > Metazoa > Chordata > Mammalia > Primates > Cercopithecidae > Colobus > Colobus angolensis. The sequence continues at coordinate 718,492 of NW_012119633.1, read as the reverse complement.
GGGGCCTGTAGGCTCTTTGCTTTGGCCAATTCCTCCCATTTGGAATGGGTGTATTTACCCAATGCCTGTATTCTCACTGTATCTAGGAAGTAAATAACTTGCTTTTCATTAAACAGGCTCATAGGTGGAGGGGCTTGCCTTGTCTCAGATGAAATTTTGGACTTGGACTTTTGAGTTAATGCTGGAGAGAGTTAAGACTCTGGGGGACTGCTGGAAGGGCATGATTGTGTTTTGAATTGTGAGAACATGAGATTTGGGAGGGGCTATGGGTGGGATGATATAATTTGGCTGTGTCCCCACCAAAATCTCATCTCGAATGGTAGTTTCCATAATCCCAACGTGTTGTGAAAGTGACCCAGTGGGAGGTTATTGAATCATGGGGGTAGTTAACTCCATGCTGTTCTCATGATAGTGAGTGAGTTCTCACAAGATCTGATGCTTTCAAAAAGACTTTGCCCTCACTTCGCTCTGCACTTCTCCTTGCTGCTACCATGTGAGGAAGGATGTTTACCTTCCTCTTCCACCATGCATATAAGTCTCCTGAGTCCTCCCAAGCCCTGCAGAACTGTGAGTCAATTAAACCTCTTTCCTTTATAAATTACCAAGTCTTGGGTATATCCTTACAGCAGAGTGAAAACAGACTAATACACCATGGTTTTGCTATTGTGAATAGTGTTACTATGAACATGTGTGTGCATGTGTCTTTTTGGTAGAATGATTTATTTTCTTTTGAGTATATACACAGTAATAGAATTGCTGGGTCAAATTGTAGTTCTGATTTAAATTCTTTGAGAAATCTCCAAATTGTTTTTCCCAATGGATGAACTGATTTACATTCCCACAGTGCATAAATGTTCTTCCCTCCTCTCCACAACCTGGCCAGCATCTGTTATTACTTTGCTTTGCTTTGTTTTATTTTTGACACTTTAGTAATAGCCATTCTGACTGGTGTGAAATGGTATCTTATTGTGGTTTTGATTTGCACTTTTCTGATGATTAGTGATGTTGAAATTTTTTTCATATTTTCATTGGCCAATTTTATGACTCTTCTTGAGAAGTGTCTCTGTTCATGTCCTTTGTCCTTTTTAATGAAGTTTTGTTTTTCTTTGTTTTTTGCGTGTTGACTTAAGATCCCTATAGATTCTGTATATTAGACCTTTGACGGATGCATAGTTTGTGAATACTTTCTCCCATGCTGTAGTTTGTCTGTTTACTCTGAAGAAAATTTCTTTTTCTGTGCAGAAGCTCTTTGGTTTAATTAGGTCCAACTTGTCAATTTTTGTTTGTGTTGCAATTGCTTTTGAGGACTTAGTCATATTTTTTTTTTTTTTTTTTTGCCAAGACCAATGTTAAGAAATATATTTCCTAGGACTTCTTCTAGAATTTTTATAGTTTGAAATATTTACCTTTAAATCTTTGATTTGTCTTCAGTTAATTTTTGTATATGGTAAAGTTTAGGCTTCTAGTTTCATCCTTCTACATATGGCTAGCCAGCTATCCCAGTGCCATTTATTGGACAGGAAGTCCTTTCCCCATTGTTTATTTTTGTCAACCTTAAAAAGATCAGATGGTTGTAGGTGTGTGTATTTATTTCTCAGTTTTCTATTCCATACCATTTTTCAATGTGCCTGTTTTTGTACCAGTACATTGCTTTTTTGGTTACTGTAGCCTTAAAGAACAGTTTAAAGTCAGCTTGTATGATGTCTCTAGCTTTGTTATTTTTGCTCAGAATTGCTTTGACTATTTGGGCTCTTTTTTCTGGTTCTATTTGAATCGTAGACTAAATCTTTCTAATTGTGTGAAAAATGATATTGGTAGCTTGATAGGAATGGCATGGAATCTATATATTTCTTTGGGCAGTGTGACCCTTTTAATGATACTGATACTTCCAATCCATGAGTATGGAATATTTTTCATTTATTTGTGTCATTTCTAATTTATTTCGGTAGTGTTTTGTAGTTCACCTTGTAGAGGTATTACACTTCCTTGGTTAGCTGTATTCCTAGATATTTCATTTTATTTATGACTATTGAAAATGGGATTACATTCCTGATTTGACTCTCAGCCTGGAAGTTATTGATGTGTAGAAATCCTACTGATTTTAGTAAACTGAATTTGTATCCTGACACTTAAATTGTTCTTCAGTTCTAGGAGCCTTTTAGCAAACTCTTTAGAGTTTTCAGTGTATAAAATTATATCATAAGTGAAGGGAGATAGTTTGATTTCTTCTTTTCCTATTTGGATAGATTCTGTTCCTTTCCCTTGTCTGATTGTTCTGGTTAAAACTTCCTCCACTATGTTGAATAGAAGTGATGAGAATGGACATCCTTGTTTTATTCTGGTTCTCAAGGGGAATGCTTATAGCTTTTCCTTATTCACTATGATACTGCCTGTGGGTTTGTCATAGATGGCTCTTTTATTTTTAGATATGCTCCTTCAATGCCTAGACTGTTGAGAGTTTTCATCATAAAGTAATGTTGGATTTTATCTAAAGCTTTTTGTGCATCTATTGAGATGATCATGTAGTTTTTGTGTTTAATTCTGTTTATGTGGTGAATCACATTTCTTGATATGTATACGTTGAACTAACCTTGCATCCCAGGAATAAAGACTACTTTATTGTGGTAAATTAACTTTCTGCTGTGCTGCCAAATTCAATTTATTAGTATTTTGTGGAGGAATTTTTTCATCTATGTTCATCAGGGGCATTAGTCTGAAGTTGTTTGCTTTTTGTTTGTTTGTTTGTTTTTGTAATTGCCTCACTAGTTTAACTACCTTTCACTTACCTGTTAGCCAGTTAAATGTAACTGCTTGTTGATACACGTTCATGAATAATGTAATAAATATTCTTGTGCCACTTTTGTCTATTTATGCAACATCCAGGAAACTCCATTCTTTCTGTTTTTTAAAGCAACCATTAATTTCATTTGAAATATAATCTATATATATGCCAAATAGTTTGTTGCATCACATAAATTATCCCAAATGTCTAAAATAACTTCATTAATTATGTACAATTTTACTAAAGCTACTGAATACTTGGAAAGAATCTACTTTTATGAGAGAGTATGAGAAATTGCTTAGAAGAAAATACTGTAATATATTAGAAAATTATTTCATCCAAATGGGGTTATGTTAGAGATCATCATTATAAATCACAGAGGATGTTCATGTAACCTTTCAGTTACAATTCATTTGTGATACTGCCCTTTTTACATATCTCAACCAAAAGCAAAATATATTCCTAAAATGTGCATTTAGAGTCTCAGTTGCTTCCAATGGCAGTTCCAAACACACCAATAGTAAAAGAAGTTTGGCCCAATTAGGGATGATGGCCATGTAAATAAATAAACTGCAAATACGAAACACTTCCCTAAGCACAGAGCACTTTATTCAGTCGATGAATCGCAGTAAATTGTGTGCAAAAGACAAGCAAGAATGTCTCATATAGAAGTTCTTACATTATTTATTGTGACTACAAAACTCTTCAGACACCCCTGGGCTGTATTTCCTAAACTTGGTTCTGAACACTTTATTAACATGATGTTTTATATATTATATCTTAAAGGAAGTCAGAAAGGATATACAGTCTTATAAATGAATGATATTGCTTATTTCATTTTAGGAATCCAACTTACAAGGGATGTAAAGGACCTCTTCAAGGAGAACTACAAACCACTGCTCAGTGAAATCAAAGAGGACACTAACAAATGG